>NW_010290456.1:0-13282 GCF_000700745.2 Antrostomus carolinensis | reverse complement strand
CAAATATTCTTTCACTGTAGGCAGAATGCACCTTAAAAAAGTTAAAGTACTTCTTTAATAAAGCTGCTACAAGAGTTTTACTCTGAACAAAAAATATATATTTTTTATTTCTTTTGCATTTCTTTTGTTTTGTTCTTGGAAATGGATCATTTCTGTTGAATCATAAATCAGGTTGTGACTAATGATTAAAGTGAGGCAAGTCTCATGCTTTTGAAAACTGCACTGTATCAGAAAATATCTGCGGGTGTGCCAGGTACACAACTCATTAAATTGCATATAAAATTTCATGGTATCTAATAGATGTAATATGAATATGTATCTTTCAATATGAATGGGGATTAATGTGAAAAACTGGACCAGAGGCATAGCTAGTTTGAGGTTTTATTATTTTTCTTATGTATATTTTGGGTTATTTTTGTCATTTTACTTCAAGAATATTTATTTATTAAGAATAGCATTTCACAGTTGTAAATAAGCAATACATAACCTAGTCCTTACTAATTTTACAATCCATATCCAGCAGGTCATTCCAAATAATGACTAAAAACAACACGTGGGATAGAACACTGAACACAACATAGACAACAGCCTGCTGTTTTTGGTTTTTTTTAAGTACCAACATTATAACAGCTGTAAATTTTTTTGGGGGTTTAGACCAGGTATGCAGAAGGCTGAGATGTTAGATTCATTTTTTATATCTCCATTGACTTCAAAAGAAGGTGAAGCTCTGGACTTCAGAAGATTTGGAGCCTCAACTCTTTAAATATGGAACCAAATTCATTCTGGACATTCTTGAGTTCAAAAATACAATTCATTTCAACAGCATGACTGATTTAACTCACCTTACAACCATGATTAGTTTTGACCTGATGTACATGATCTTGTGCTGATTTATGAGAATGATTTTTTAATATAAAACATACAATTTCGCCTGATGTTTTGAGGACTATGTGGAAATTTAAAAGAACGACACATTTGGAGTCAGAGAAGACAGTTAGCAATACCATTTGTACAGTTCTGTCATTTTCACACCGATATTTAAATAGACTGAAGATATGGTAGCCATGTCTTCTGCTGTTTGCCACAGTATGGGCTTACAAATTATACTGATTGTTATGATTGGGTCTTTTACCATAAAATGAAAAATAATTCTAATTAATAATTTACAGCCATAGGAATGAGAGAAAAGGGAGTTTCTTGCTCCTCAGAGAGTGATCTTTCTCAGTGTCTGAAGAGTTCTAAGCCACTTGCACTCCAGTTCTGAATGAAAAAATGGGCAGCATTTTGAAAAGGTTTTTGACTAAGTAATAAAAGGAAGAGCAATGTAGTGAGGTTAACTCACAGAAAGGACTTAAAAAGGATCTCAAGGGATTCAGGGAATGTAATAGAAAATAAAAGACAGAAAAACTATCAACATTCAAGCAAGAAATTATAATATGCTGAAGACAACAAAACTATTCATTTGAAACTGTCAGAAGAATTAATGCTGTACAACAAGAAAATATTTGAAGAGGTAAAAGAGTAAAATAGAGACAATAAAAGCAAGAAAATATCATCTGACCAACAGACCAACAGAAAATCCCAGGTGACAGCACTCACAAATAAAGATGATAGATATGCCACTGACAGACAGAAATCAAGAATGAGATGGAAGAATTCAGTCAAGTTCTAGTTAACAAGCAAGTACATTTCCCTCTGAACCTTGATGGTGATGTATACTTTATTTTTTTCCTTTCTTTTTTTTCCCCCAGAAAACCCCAAAACAAAATGAAGACAAAGATAGTTCCTAGCAGAGGAATGTGTGTATATCTCCCATTTCTTCAAAATTTGAAAGGTTTGTAGTTATTCTGCATTTTTATATTGGTGTTCCCTTCCCTCCATGAGGAACAGTAAAGTTGTTTTCTGCTTTTTGCATTTAACAAACTTGCTAAGGTAGCATCTTTTAAATTCTATATAAATGCTTGTCCCTAGGAAAAAGACCTTATCGTCAGCTGATTTGTCCTTTCTAGGAGGATGTGAACCTAGGATCTGAACATGATTAACCTCTTTAGATTTTCAAAAAATGAGCATTCAGATCTAAATCCAAACAGTGTGAAGAAAACAACTTATTTTAAAACAGCTCTCATTTGAAGGATTCTGTATCTTTGCAGTGCTGGGCTATCCTAATTCAAAAAAATATTTCAAAAGCATCTCTCAAATTATGTCCCATATTTCAGGCCACAGGAGCTCTTCACATTTATTTTAACAGAAGCTCAGTGAAGGAATTGAGATCTTACAGCCCTCCACTGCCTGAGTGTGGGTTAGTGAATACATACAAAGTTAAAAGGGAGCAGGCCAGACCCTGAAATTTTTAATCAGATGAAACTCCCATGCCTCAGTAAGAACTTTACTAAGGTTAAGGCTGCTAGACTTGGCTCAGCTCCAGTGCTGTATCTGTGAACTTTGCTTAGCTTCAGGACAATTAAAGTTCAGAGGCATGAAGGTACTGCAGAGACTTCACTGCTGATAACCCGAGGCCAGATCTTGAAGGTTTTCCTACTTTCTTTCTCAGCACATAGGCAGACAAACTGCCACCAACACTGGGAGGTGACTGCCTAAGCGAACACATCAGGGAGGGATTAAAAAATGAGTTGCACAGATTGCAGTGGGATTTTTGCTGGAGGGGATTTCAGCATTTACTTCAGATGTAGCAAAAAACAACCGAGAACATTACCCTCAAAAATATTAAAGTCGCACTAGGTTTTATTATTGAAGTATTAATAAAGCTGATTAGAACAGCTCTACACTATGTCCTGTATGGACACACTGCACACCTTTCTGTAAGTCTAAAACTATAGCTTATATAAAAGGTAAGTGCTGTATGGGAAAATATTTCAGTATTCTGCTATATGCAATTACAGTAATCTGAGTTCCTGTCCCATGACAGAAATAAAGTGAATGCACTCAGAGTGTATGCAGTTCTAGTAAAAAAGTGATTGTATCATATAGCTTACTCAAGTGTTACCATAATAAGAACAATTATAATGATGAAATAATGTGTACACAGGGATCCTTGATGATGGTGAAATATTCCCTTAAATGAAATAGTGCCCAGAAGGTTTAAAGATGAAGCTCAGAATTTAAGAAGGATTCATTAAAACAAAGATAGTGACAACTGCAGACTTTAGCATTCTTTAAATGCTCTGATTTTCAGCTCTCCATGTTCCTATTTAAGAAAAGCTATATCGTATTTTGCATTGAGTTACACAATATTAGAGTATTTATTCTAGGACACAGCAAGCTTTGTGAGGTTTTTTAGTATTGATGTACATACAGACATGTCCTAAAGGAAAGCAGGCATCTCTTTTGTCTGTGATTTCAATATTATTCAGTGGATTTCATCATGGGGGGAAAAAATTGTCATTTCAGAGCTGTAGGACTTCACATGTATATATGTGACAAAAAATGGGATCAAAAGAATGTAAAAGTCAAGCGATGAACCCAAACTTACATCAAAAAGCTTCATGTCAGACATATAGGACACAGGTACGCTTGATAAATGATGAAATAGCAGTGGTAAAGTGCCGTAAGTACTTTTTAGTTTTTCCCTAGGGTTTGAATAAGTAGTAACTAAACAGCAGGCAACATTTTGGGACAAATCATTTTCATGTCATTCGTGAAATCACAGAGAAATATTGCTAGCTGCCATGAATGATATTCACAGTTCCTGAAATAGAAAAGAGCACAAAAAGCCATGATCTGACATGGACATTGAGTTTAAATGGCACAAACCCACACTAATGGAATGGGAGTTTTGCTATAAAAGCAGTGTCAAGGGCAATGTTAGCAGAGTGAGCACTATGTGACACTTTGGAAAAGGAGAACAAAGGCACACAAGGTAAGTACTCCTTCTTGAACTGAAATCAGAGTAAGACTAACTTCAGTTTTGTTGTCCAAAGGTATAAATCCAAGGTTTGGTTGTTAAACACTAAACTAGCTCATGGTATCATGACCTCTGCTTTTGCTCTTCAGGAAGACTGTCTACATGACTTCCAGTGATATTTCTTCTTCAGGGAATTACCTGGCCTGGCATACAACTCATCTATCAGAAAAGCGAGGGCCTTACATAAACCTTGTGTAATATTTGCATACCCTCTGCAGATATCCTAGGTAGCTGAGGTACCTCAAGTGGAACTACACACTTGTGCTTCATCATCTGATCGTCTTTCCCAATGGTTCCTATTTTTGAAGTGGAATTCAGTGTTGTTCAGCTGGTGGAAAGCAGCTAAGAACCCTTGTCTATTAACCTATGAAACTGCATCTGTAGGTTGGCTGTATTTTGAGAATGAAGTCAGACTGAATGTACTTTGTTGAATTTACATCTAAATAAAAGTTCGTAGTTCCTTTCTTTAATGCCCATCAATTTTATAATTCCCATTAAATGTTTCTTATCAGATGGAACAATAATTTGTTTCTCAGGAGATTTTACTATGTCTAGAATTTCTTCTATTCTTGTGAAAACATGCTTATGACCTGAGAGATCCAACAAAAAGAAAGCTAAGGGGAGAATAAATTAAAAGTCCAACAAAAAAATAAAAACAAAACAAAAAACCCCCAAACAAGTAAACAAAAAAGTGTGTTGTGTATGATATCACAGGCTATAGTTATATTATGAAATTAAAACATCATGGTGAATGCACCTAAGGACTGGAAGTCAGTCATCAACATTGTGTAATTGATTTTGCATTAATCTCATACGACTCTTCCAAGCAATTCCTGAGTAGTTCACAAGTCAACAATATGGCATGAACCATTCCCAGACAGTAGTTTTTATGTCACCACTCTGGTTTTAAGGTTAAGAAAATTTAAGAATATGGGCACAAATTCTTCTGTGCTCATTGGCCTTAGGTGCCTGAGAAAAGTTTCAAACATACTGACTAAGAGCACCAGAATTACTTTTACACATGACTATGCCTCAGATCTCTGATGACTCTCATTTTCAGAGTCTGAGATAGAAAATTGTACAGGTCCCTGTCTAGCAAACAAAAGGATAATTTGGGATATACATGTGCAGATACTCAGATGTATTTCAATGCCTCAGTTCACAAGTGGGTATGCACCCAAACACCCAGGGAAACTCTGCTTGATTGAGTTCCCTATATTTCTGCAGGATGTCTTTGAGAGAGCAGAGCGTGTTCTCCCCTTGGACTCCCTGTGCCAGGATCAGATGCTGCCTTATTGTGTGATAAACTCTATGCAAACCATGTCATTCAGTACGTCTACCAGCTTTGACGCTAAAGACATGGCTGTGTGGGGCAAGAGGGCTCAGTCACTGAGGTTCCTAAAGCAATGCAGAAGAAGCTGGTTCTGCCACCAGAAACTGTGTGGTCAGAGCTGTGGCAGGATTTATTAGGTCCACAGAGAGGCAGAGCTCATCATGTCAGGAAGTTCTCATTGAGACTGCTTTTGGAGTCTCAGCATCCTTTTGTAAGTCTAGACTAAACCATCTAGACATACTAGTCTCCTCGGGGTTAACTCAAAGTCTCTAGTCCACAGTGTTGCTGTAAACCTGCCTTGAATCCTTATTAGTTCAGCACTTTTTTTTTTTTTTTTTAATCCCTTTCTGGACTTCCATGTTTTAAAGAACTAAAATGTTAAATTTGCTAATCATTACTTTTTTAAAAAAATATATTTTCCAGCTAACGAGACAAAATCCCTAGGTGCAAGTACGTGGATGCATAGAAATTCATGTTCCTTCAATGAAGAAAGAGTTAATAATTTTTCTTTTGACATTAAATCTATTATTCATGTCAATATGACATGGATGTAATACTGTCATTACAAGATCATTACAAGGAATTTCTTTATCTGAGACTATGCTAGAAGGGATGATAATTGCTATTGCTAATAAAAGTAACTGCTATTACTTGGATTTTAAAATATAATTACATGGCAGGAATACTTTGCTGCCATTTACTGACACAACCCGTGTAATAACCGTATAACTAAATTAGAAATGGATAAGTTGGATAGTGGAGATTAAATCCAAATTCACCCTTTCTGATGGTATGCAGAAAGTTCTTGCAGGACTGACTGAATAAAGAGCACACAGCTAGTGGTGAGACATATCTTTCAGCCTCACATTAGACACAGATGACCAGAGGATGAAAAAGGCAGTTGCTCACACCAGGCTGGTTAATGCTGCCAGTAGTAAAACTGAAAGGTCCTCTGTCTACTGTCAGGTTTATGCTACTGACCCCTCAGAAACCCCCTCTGTACCTGTGTATCCATACGACTGTTCATATACACACACACATTGCCTTCATAATACCTTCTCTTTTTTCCCAGACCTCCCTGATGCCAACTGCTCCATGATGTTAGAATGCTCTTAGGGTCATTTGCTTGTAAGGCTCAGCAAAAATATCAGATACATATCTCCCACTCAAATAAATAATTAAGAAAAGAAATTGTATGATTTATCTGCACCATAGAAAGTTTATCTGAGGAATGTGGTAAACAATAATGTGATTTGTTATCTGACTAAAGCTGAATATAGAGTATATAAATACCAGACATAGGAAGAATATTCTCTTCCTGCAGTAGTCAGGGTGTAATAAATATTTTATTTTCCACAAGTTATTGCGAGTGTGGCATCTTTAACTGATGGAATTGAAATATAAAATGAAGGCCAGATTCAATCAAAAATATGTCAGGCTTCTGTAACATGTCAGTGCTATTAAATGTATTTTTATATGTGCATAAAAATGAATTTTATGCAGCTCTGCCATGCACTTTTTCTTTACTTTTTCTCACTCTTTTATGTAGCTCTGCCATGCACCATTTCTTTACCTTTTCTCATTCTGTTTCTCCACTCTGGAAGATGATACAGATATGTCTATGTATGTATGTGTCTGTGTATGTGTGTTAGATCATTCTGTTGAGAGAGAGAAAAAGGTAGTTGAATGAGCTTGATGAGCTTTCCTTGATGAGCTAAGAGTGAGGGATTTTGAGAACCTGTATAATCCTGGAGGGAAGGGGAGAAATCCATCTCCTTCCTTACAGTGTGGCTGTGGTGTATCACAGACAGTTTTCACCTAGGATTATACTTAGTGCCTTATGATCTGGAAGATGGAGCACATTAATTCACCTTGCAGATGACATTATGGTGGGAAGTGTTGCAAAATACAATGTGAGGAGAGAGAAACAACGGAAGGGGCCTAAAAAGAAGATTAGAAGGAGAGCCAGGAAATGAGATTCAAGCAGGGAAAATGCATTTGTGGGAAAGAAACAACACAGAACTCAGTTGAAGCTGGGGAGTAATTTAAAGTCTGATTAAAAGCCTCTTGACATTAGTGGAAAAGATGCACACTGATTTTAATGGGCCTTGAAACTGATGTCTTTTAAAGCACTTTGAGTTCCTTGAATGAAGGAGGCAACATACACCAGGTCTGATCCTGTGGGGGAGATTTGCAGTGTATGCTGGTAGCAGGAAGGAACAGGGAAGTATTTACAGAGTTATTTGGGACTATGAAAGTAATAACAGCATTTTCTCTCCCTCTTCTCTCTCTTCTAACCTATTCCCCATGTTCCTCATAGCTATGGAAGTGAATAGAGCATAGGGGAGCTAGTTTATGAACGCAAGATACTTCAGTTATATACATGGAATCCCCTAAGTTACATTTGTCACACTGCTCATGTTTGAAAACTATGTCCTTCCACCCCAAAAATGCTCTTTAATGGGGTTGGAATGCTGCAATAGAGAACAACATTTCAGTAATATGTAGTTCAGGTTGTATATAATAACTGCTTGGAGGATGTTTTGCAACAAACTTTGTAGATGCACTTAATAGTTTATGCTATACATGAAATATTAAGAGTCCTTTTTCTTCACAAAATCTTAATGCAAAGGATTCCTTCACTTCATTTATTAAATGAACAGGATAAGGTGTGGACAAAGTCATACATTTGAAGCAGCAACTATTCATCCATAGTTTGAACAGTTAATCCTTTTTTTTTTTTTTTTTTTTTTTTTTCCCCCAAGCAAATCAAGCATATAAACAAAGCAGAAAAATAATCTTCAATCTTAACATAACCACTAGCTGACCTGGTTACCTATGAACACTAATTAAAACTCATATATTAATTTCAGTTATGCTACATGCTGAGACATTAGTGAAGCAATCTGAAAATGGTCTTTTAGAAGCTAACATGACCATTGTAACTATGTATACTCACATTAGTGTTAGGTGTATTCAGCACCTCTGTACAGAATGTTTTTGTACACTTAATGTAAAGAACCCTATTTATAAATACGTATATATATAATATCATGTTTCTCAAAAAATATTTTATATATACTATTTTGAATGTTTTTATTTATTTCTGTGTTATCTTCTCACTTCTCCTATATTCATTTTTTTCTTCCATTTTCAACTATCCTCCTGTATTTCTCTTTTTCTTTTTGGTCCCTAAAGAAAAGAAATAACAAAGACTAAAGAAACTAATAAATGGATGAAAGAGAAAATGAAATATCAGATCTATTTGAAAAACAAACATTACAGAACTCCATGAAAAACAAAGGAAGAAAAAAATAATACGTGTTCCCTTTTTGCCATTTTTGCTAAAAAAATATGGGAAGAAGGGAGCAAAAACACTTTCATTTTCATGTTTTAATTAACAAGAAATATCTTAATAAACACACACAATTACGTAAGTTTTTAAACTTTGTTAATTGGAAAAGTTGGGATGCACACCAATGTTGCACCTCACTGAATCCAAACAATTATAAGAGACAGTGAAAGTATAAGTGATAATGAGAAGCTCTACTATTTGCAGCTGTGCTGAAATGTCTGCCTAGATCCTCTCTGAGGCATTCATACACCATATGTTTCTAGTGAATTGGTCACAGAACTTTTTTCAAACTCTGCATCCCCCAAATGTTAAAGGCTCGACTTTGGTTTGTACTTAGCATCAGTCTACCAAAGCAAAAAGTCCTTTATTTTTGTCTTGCATCAAGGTCTTTCCCATTTCCAGAAGCACTAGCACAGGTAAGATACTCAGGCTCTCCTGATTAGCCCCTCCTGTCCTGGTTTCATCTGGGATAGAGATGATTTTCTTCTTAGTAGCTAGAATAGAGCTGTGTTTTGGATTTAGTATGGGATTTGGTATGAGAAGAATGTTATTTTTAGTTGATGCTAAGAAATCAAGAACTTTTAAACTGCTCATATTTTTGCTACTGTTCAGGTGTGCAAGAAAAACTTGAGCAAGCTGAGTAGGAGCATGGCAAAACCAGACCCAGACTGGCCAATGTGATATTCCTTATCATATAACATCAGGTTCAGTATATAAATAAAGGTTGGCTGGAAATCTTACTCTCTCATTCTTCCAGGATTATGGTTTCAGGAACTTTTTCCTCCTCTGGGAACACTAGCTGGGAACGAGCTGGGCCTTGGTCAGTGGGTGGTGAGCAATTGCATTGTGTGTCACTCATTTTTATGTTCTTTCCTTATCATTACTATGATTATCATTATTATTATAGTTACAATTATCATTATTATTTTATTTCAATTATTAAATTGTTTTTATCTCAACCTTCAAATGTCTTTACCCTTACCCCTCCAATTCTCTCCCTCATCCTTTGGGGCAGGGGGAAGGAGAGCAAGTGGCTGCATAGTATTTAGTGGCCTGCTAGGCAAAACCGTGATAATCACCAAGACACTCAAGAAGTTGAAAGGGTTAAATTCTAATCTTTGACATATTTTCTAGTTCAACCATATTCTTTGTTGTCTTCTAGAAGAGTGTTTGTTTCTGCTGACAATCTTGTTGCTGGCCTCAGCTGGAGTCAGTTGGCTCAGAAGAACATCTAAGGGCAGTGACATGTTGGAGAGACTCATTGATAGCAGCTTGCTGTGGCAGTCATCAGTGGCAGCCTTGTATCACCATGAGCCATATAAATACACACTGCATGCCTGCTAGGCAGCATAACTACCTCTCCTTGTTTGCCCTGCATGCCAGCTAGCAGGCAGATGTAAGACACTTGCACAGAAGTAGGAAATTTCTGCTTCTGAGAAGATGTCTGCTGGAATGTGACCTCAGGTGAAGTCTATAGAAGAATGTCCTGCAGGAGGGGGTGACCACCTTCTGGTTGGAGGGATGTTTTCAGAGTCAGACTGGTGGTGACAGCTTCAGATGAGGCCATCTGAAAAGATCTGAAGCAGACAAAGGAGTTCCCTAGTGCAACAGAGAAACACAGGGATGGGATGTATTGCATATCATATAGATGCTGTGACATTCAAAGCTCCTTCAGCTCCATGACAGAAAAGTATGTTTTACAATAGTTGTGTATGCACTGACACAACTAAGTCAGTTCTAAACATCTCCAAAGTACAGGTAGTGAAGCAGCAGTTTTTCCAGGAATACCTTTATTTGCTGCATTATATATACGACTTGGCATATCATCTAAACAGACCAGGTTTTTAAACACAAATGGGAATTTTCTTAAAGGGCATATTCCTTTGAGAAAGATGAGCAATATGACTGAAAGTAATTGTGGTGCAAGTAAACAGAACACAACCTGCTCCTTCAGAGCTGACACAAAGGATTTTGGAAATAATGGGACATTATTTTATTATTATAATAATAATCCCAAATGTTTCTGGATTAAGGTATGGAATAACTCTTCTTTCAAAATTGCTAACTTTACATTTGATTGTTAAGTCTGCATTTCAGTGTATGGGGTGTCCCTACCCAGATGCTGGCAGTGGGGGCTGCAGGAATGGCTCTGCAGAAAGAGGACAAAGGCTGCCCCATGCCAGACACAACAAGAGTTTAGTGATAGTGGAATATAAATTGATATGACACTGGAAAGGAATAACCAAGGAATGTGTATTCTTAGTCTTCACAAATGTTTATTAGAAAATGTAATCCTAGCATTCAGGTCATTAAAATATACACTTGACTTGGAAAATATGTAAATAACAGCGTGAGTTGAGTGTAAATATGTACATGAAAGTTCAAGATGGGAGAAAATCAGTGTTGTAATGTGGTTTTTTTATACAAACTTTCTCTCTGGTATTTTCCACCTGGGGATTTGAAAGTCCTTTAGCAAATGTTAACGAAAGAGCTAAGTTATTATCAGTTGTGATTTGCAATTCATAAAAAATTAATTATTTCAGGTTATAATCACATTGTGATTAAGCTGCTGAAATAGTTAAAAACATCTACTAAGAGTCATAAAAGTCTCTACACAAATATTTGCTTGCGGTTTTTGGGGGATTTTTTTTAGCTAGCAGTAGAGCGAACAAAACCAGAGGACTTATGTTTGCCAAGTGTACTTCTTTAACACTATTCATGGAATATTATGCGTCAAAAACCACAGAAAGTGGTTCTTTGCTTGCATTTTCCAGGCTATTTTTCATACTCCTTTGAGTCCTCTTCCTAATGCAATTTGGAAACAGTTAAGTTGCTTTACACTATATTATTTCCTTCTTCCTTATTTCAGTTTTCCCATCCTCCCCCAGCCGAACCTCACTTTGAACATGGGCTGGATTTAATCGCCTGTACCTTTAACCATCTAAAATATAGAATATAGAGTATTAATCCTCTGTGTAGTGCAGAATCAGCTAACTCTCTTTGCGTGCCCCCACAGAGGTTCAAGAGGATCATGATATTGGATTATGTGATAAAAGCTCATCTGCACACCCACAAAGGAACACAGAAAGACAACAGCAGGAGAGGGACCCCCAATAATACTCTGTCCTGACTGCTCCCAGGCCCATCCCAGGAGCTGTCAGCTGATGAAGGGCCTGTCTGCACAAGTCCAGAGGAGCACAGGAGCACAAAGGCAGATGGGAACACAAATTAAAGACTCAGAGGAAGGGACACTGTCTGGGCTCGTACCAGGGTTGTTCCAGGCGAGTCTCAGCCCCACTGTCCAGGAGGGAAATGCATCATGATGAGTCAATGCTGGAGCAACTTTGGGACCAACGTGGTTGCTGCCTGGGGTATAGACCACACTGTGTGATACAAGGGAAGAACATTTTGGGATTGAACAGGATTTATTATGGTCAAAGATGGGGAAAAGGAGGGATCTAGGTAGTTGAGGAGGAACAATTGTGTGAAAATGGGGGGATAAAGGGGATAAAAAGGATTGGTCATGTGTAAATATATGCTAGAGGTTCCCTGACTAGAGAGATGGGAGTGAGTGAAACCAAGCAGAAGCCTCTCAGGTGGGAGCAGGGAAGAGAGGCCCCTGTGCACCTCTTGGAGCAGGCGTGGGTGTGCGAGTGACTTTGTGTCAGCAAAGATCAATCTGGAGTAGACAGAGAGTAGGTGATGTGGTCTGGGAGCCAGAGGTGTGTCTAAGGGTGAAACCACAGTGGGGATGGCTATTGGGGTCCAGGGGAGTCTTGACCAACTGTGTGTGTGAGATCCATTTTGCACAGATATATATCTATTTTCAAGAATGGATTTCCATCCTGCTCAGAGAGAGAGAGAAGAAGGATGAGGCCTTTGGTGTTATCTGTGTTTGTGTGACTGCTCTGTATGTATGTCTCTGATCTGCGTGTCCAGCAATGTGTACATATATATATATATATATATATATGTTGTATAGGTGAGTTCTGTGTACCTGCACCTACTGGGAATACATTTTCAGCCTCACTGCTGGTTAAACTTGAGGGGCATGGAACTGCAGCAGCTTCCCTTTTTTCAATCTGCCAGATCTGTCCCTATTCCCCTAATACATGTGATGTCCCCAAAACTAGTGAATACTGTCTCAGAGCTGAGACACCTGACTTTAGACCTTCCTCCCAACCACTTCAGGGCTGTTGCTGTTCTCTGTCTGAACCATGCACATCAGAATGGGCTGAATCTGGAAGCACCTAACCATCTTTGATCCTTTTCCAAAATCTACGGTCACTGCTTTAGACTGGATAGTTAGAGTCTGATGGGGAGTATCTTATCTTTCTTCAACTGCTTTCATTGAGCACTGGCATGTTGAAGGGATTGTTTGCCCAAGCAGGACCAAAAATGAACAATTCCAATGTGTTTCACTCAAATTTCAGCAGAGGTAAGGAGCTAAAAAAGTCTGACCTTAAAGGTTCTCATAAAGTGTAGGGAGAACAAATCTTGTTTATTTTTCATCATGCTTTGGAATCTTCTTCTAACTAATAAATGGTCAATATAATATATAAGCAATGTATGACCATTGAGTAATCTGACCTGACCTTTCTCCAGCCTTTCTAAATTATTGTTTTACTACTAAATTCAACCCTTTTAATGGCTGGTGTGTTCTTTCCTCTTT
>NW_010290455.1:0-19322 GCF_000700745.2 Antrostomus carolinensis | reverse complement strand
TTTCAAATGCATGAAAACTGTGACAAAGTCAGCTCACCTGAATGTGATTTGAAACTACATAGAAAGAAATATCCAACAGGACAGTGTTTTGGAAATGTCACTCATAAAATACAATGATTTCTATTTGCGAAAACAGAAATTATACAAAAAGCACCACTAGTAGAATAAATAGTAATAACGGAAATGTATGCTAAAATAATTTAATGCTCTCAGATTTAAATAGTTGCAAGTTTATCTCTTATGAAGGAGAAAGAAAGGAATGTAAGGAAGACACTTACTTCTAAATCTTGTACAAACATTTTGACATCAAGGAAGGACACTTCTACAGGGACTGAAAATTTCCTATTGCTTCCATCAATAAAAGCTGTCAAATGGGCAACACCATCCAAGTATTCCTTCCTCATTTTGTCCAATTCATCTGCTCGAGCATACTAGGAACATGTAAAGTAAAAAGAAACAAACAAAAAAATAACCACTCCAAATGAGATATCTGGCAATTAAGTAATGACTTAGGAGAATTAGCATGTTTTCAGTACAAAATAATGGAAACTAGTCTAAATTAGTTAGACACTAATTATTTGCATCTGTTTCAATAGTGCTCATACTAAAAAGAACAATATTCATACAAGAGCTCAGCCTTTTTAAAGGTTTGGATCATTTGGAGAATGCCAGACTTTAATTTGTTTCTAACCTAGAATCAACATCTTAATTCATTTCTCATTACCTATAGCATCAATTTTGAAAACTCAGCAAGGAGAACATGAAAAGCATAGAAAAGCTGAAGGATAACAGAAATTTCAGTAAAAGAACTGCTGGTTGGAGGAAGGGGAAACACAGATCTTAGAAAATAGAAAGAGCTGTATGACAGAAATGGTGAAAAGCTAGTGAGAAAAACTATATAACCAGCACATGAAAGAAGCTGCATAAGTAGGGGAAGAGACATTTACATACTGAGCCTTACTGTTTCCACAGTGAATCACCCTAAATATCATCAGGAAAAAAAGCTTAAGAATTTTCTAGTCAAAAATTTGGAAAAGTTACAACAAAAAAGGGACAATCATTATTTGCCTTTCCATTTAACATGACTGCAATGGAAATAATCATGCTAGTAAAGAAAATAGATTCAGTATCTTCAAATAGGCAACTGCTATTTAAAATCACTGGAAAGGGGAAATATCATTAGGTGTATATTGACTATAGGAAAAATATTTTCTAATATGTTTATGAGGTGTGAAATACTTCTGTGTAATTTAGCTCGTATCTTCTCTTTGCTTTTTAAAGAGCAAATATAGAAAAAAAAATTACAATCAGCTGAATTTCTTCCATGAAATAAAGGGTGATTTTTTTCACTTACTATCAGTGCTTCCTTATGCACAAGATAGAATTAATGTCTGACCAATAATTTGGGGAAAACATTTAGTTGATTAACTTGCATTGTACCTGCTTATGGTTGCAGTACAGAAATGGAATGCAACTTTCATTAAAGAATAGCAAAAATATTCACTTTAACTTTATTTATTTTTACTGTTTAGTTTTACAGAGCTTTAACAGTAACAATAGCTACTTAAAATCAATAATTTTCTTTGAAGAAAAGTAGAGGATATGCATAAATAATATTCACTGTATCAAGGCAGGAGACCATAAATAAAAATTACAGCTTATACTAGCTGAAAATGTCCAAAAATAAAAGCTGTATAAAGAAAAAGATAAACAAAGGAAAAGCCCCAATAAAATAAACTGGTGTCAGGATTAATTTCTAATTTAAATAATGACAAACAGTTAGGCACTGATGTCCTATAGACCTGCTAGTGGGGCAAATTTGTCTGGTTTGCATGGAAATGACCAAGTAAACATTTAAAAGTAACAACAGCAAAAACACATACCTGCTTAACTTGCATAAACAATTCTCTCCATCTTCCATTTAGTAACAGAAGTTGCTGTTTAAGGTCTCTGGAAATGGTCTCATCACATGTCTCAATCAGAAAATTACCAGCATCATTCATGGCTGTGTGCTGTTGGATCCAATGAGGTAAGTGCCGGAAGAAATCCTGAACAAGAAAATGAAAACACTTTTCTGAAACCTTTTCATTTAGTCTTTATCCTAAATCATGAAACTAAAATGTAATCATGTCATGGTTTTTAGCTTAAACAGAGCTGGGTTTCTTTTTCAGTAGTTAGAATAGTGCTGCATTTTGCTTTTCAGCCTGAGACTTGTTATGAGAGAGACACTGATAACGTAACGGTGTTTGCATTTTTGCTGCTGGAAGTGAAGGACTTTGTGTTCTGTTATTCCACAAGCACAAGCTTTAAGAGGGTGAGGAATATTTAAATTAATAAGCTAAATTAGTGTCTCAACCTACAAGCCTCCTTATCCTTGCCCCCCAATCCTCTCCCCTATTGTCTGGGGGTGGGGGGGAAGTGGGTGAATGGCTGTGTTGGCTGCTAGCCAAGGGCTAACCCAGTGAAACTATCACAAATCACCAGCTAATGGCTTGATAAAACTCTTTGAACAATTATCATTGGAAGCTCTTCATATTGGATATGCCATAACAGAATTTCAATGTCTGTGAACATAACCTATGGAATGAAAAACTATCACCAGTTTACTTACAGCTCATTTTACTCCAGTGAGTAGCTTCAGTTAAACTAATGGAACTCCTCCTTAAGAGCAAGTTTCTTCACTGAAAACACTCCTAGAGCTCATCTAATTTCTGTCTTGTCTTGAAACAGTATGGGCTGATAGTAACCTGGGCCGTAAACAGACTGTAGAGAGCTTATTCTCCTACTGTGAACTGTATGCAGCTTTCCAGGTTCTGGCACCCCAGAAGACCTAAGATGACTGATTGTTTATTGCTGCTTCCTCCAACCTCAGAGAGGATGAGTAGGGAGGGTAAAGGGATGGTTTTCACTGACTTTTTCCCCCTGTTTCAGTGAGACAGCCTAAATAGCCCAGCCATAGTGCCAAAGGTTTCTGTGCATCTTGTAGGCAGGTATGCACACGTAAATTGGTAGAGAAGACAAAGACCAAGTCCCTCCCTTCCTTTTTGCTCTTCAGGAGGATGGACAGTTGTTCCTAAGGCAGGTATCTCCAGGAACTATTACTATAGATATAACAGTGAACAAAACAGGACTCAATCACTGTCCCATGATTGTCCACATTTTCTCTGATGTGGCTTTGGCTTGTGCCTGCTACCCTTCTACCAAACAATGCACAGTTCAAGGGATGACACATGGCAAGAACTGTTCCCAACAGACTGAATCATGAGACCACCTTCTTTCAGGGAAGAAAGAGTAGCCACAAGGATGCAAGCTGAACCATGTCACTTGGTCCTTCGGACTAAGGAAAGGGCACTGACCCACTTTATTTAAGACTATTGATCTACCCTACAATTCCAAAACTGTTCATCTAATAGTGACAGTCCCATGCAATCTTTCACCCAGGGATAGATGTGAAAAAGTTCTGTCTACCTGTACTGTCATCCCAAGTTTCAGAGCTACAGTTCTGAAACATGATAGTTTATACTTGTCAGAACTCATCCATATGTAAAAAACAGTTCTGATACAACCAAAAAGAAAATATCAAATGGATATATACTATTCAAATTTGTTGAAGAGAGAACTGAACAACATACAGTGTTCCAAATTCCTAAAGCTGAGATGAGCAGAGTACAGGTGCTCTGTACCGATGTATCAGTGAATAAACTTAATCATGTCAGCAAATTGTATGTGCAGTTTGAGTCTTCGACTCGCAGTGGAGCACAACCCTTGCTTTATGCAAGTGTTACCCCCTGTGAGCACATCCAAAAATAAAGTCTACTGAATGTGGCACTGGCTAGTTCTCCAATGATCAGGCTTACTAGAGGTCAAGAAGGAAAAAGTACATGGAGTAAACTACTCGCATCCTTGTTTCCTGCTTTGAAAATCTTTAAAGGTAAAGTTATAAAACTGACCAGAGAAGTAAATATTTTTATTTTATTCATATATATGAATATAAGAATATTTCATTTCAAACATTACCAAGTTACTTACATAAAACATATACATGGAGCTAAGATCAATCTGATCAGCTGAGGTTATTCTTCCTGCTCAGTAATAATAACTGCTGGTATTTATGTTACACCAGTCAATTGAAACCTTTTCACAGGTATATTTTTTATTTAAAAAGTGTATTACATTCTTTTGCATCAATTTAAATTTACAAACTTTTAACAAGAATTATACTGTTCTGTCATGTGACATGAAATGGTCCTTCTTGACCTGATGTCAGTCTGATCTTACAACCTATTATAACCACACTTTGGTCTGAAGACTTGTATAGCTGCTACGTTGGGATGGGGTGAAAATGTGACACCTATTAAATGCAGTATTTTTCAAATCAATCTGGGTCATTATTGAAGTTTCACAAACATAAATCTTAGTGCTTCAGTACTCTAATACTAGAAGAGAAAAAAATTATCTTTATAACTGTAGGTCCCCAACAGGAATTGTCTAAAACATTCCTAAAAGGACAGGGAAATTGATTAATTACCCATCAAACATAACAACATATATTAATAATGTTGTCTTATGAAGGCAACTGATATTGAGATCTGTCATCTATATGGTAGAAAAATCAGTGGAAAAAATAATTGTCTTTAAGTGTCTTTATATGCAGCACATAATCATGTACTTTGGTGTTAAAAGCCCTATTTGCCTTTGGGTGAAACATGTAACATTCCTATCTCTGAACAACACTGCTGCCCTATATTAATGTAAAAAATGTCTCTAACCATGGTATCACAGATGATGCTTTCCTTCATTGCGTGTACATGTCTGTACACAAAGTATGTGCAAACATTGAAACAACTATCATGAATGTCGACAGTATGCCAGAAAGTGAAAAAATATCTTCTCTTGTGTGACATTTTGTAAAACAACCTAAGCAAATGCAAAAACATATCCCATGTCTCAGAATTTACAAAATAGCCAGACACATATGTTATTAGTGCATACCTTTTTAGAATGCTCAGGCTGATTCAGCATTTTTTCAGCATCTTCCAGCCAAGCTTGTAGACCTGCCACAGTGCTGCTGTATCTGTCCCAGTTAGCAATTACTTCTTCCAACATGCTTCTTACGCTTCTCACCTCTACTGAGAGGTTCCTCCATTGTGCTGTTGTTTCATTCATGAATTTCATCACATTCTCAACTTCTTCCACTGACATACAGGAAAGACATTGATTATTTTGGTTCATTATTATTTCTGTAAAACTTAATTTTATATTATGCTTATGCATTCTCATCGGGGAATTATATTTTACTGTGAATTCTATTTCAGTAGGCTTTTATATACATATGCTCAGTTCGCAGACCTATTTTAATGCAAAATTACAACAAAGAAATTAAACCTGTGAATTAAAGACTAAGGAAAGTACATAAAATGAATGCTATATTAAAAGAATCACACTGCATATTCAGTGTCTTGTTCATTTCTAATCTGTAAGAAAAGAAATCAAGACAAAGTTTTCTGAAAAAACCAGAAAATAATAGAGATGCATAATGTACAAAGATATATCTGCATTGAAAAGTACTGAATTAAATTCTGATCCTTCTTCCACTTACTTTAAAACCAAACTGCTATTTATTTCTGCAATTTAATTTTTAGTATTTACCTCATGGCAATAAAACAGCAAATGTGTCCTCATTCCAGAAGACAAAAACAGAGAGAAGAAAAAGGACCCAAGCAAATCCTGAGACTTCATAAAACAAGCAGAATACAGATAATTTAAAAAACATTTTTTAGCTAAGATGTCCTCTAATTTGCACTGTTGTTTCTGAATTCATATAAGTAAGCAGATGCACTTTAGAAAAGAATTTCTTACTGGATTTTTTAAATAGCATTGAAAAAATCTATTAATTTTATTCTTTGTAAAAATACCTTGTAAAAAATGCTCACTTTTGTAAAATTTGGGTGTCACCATCATTAACTTAAATTTCACAACAAAAAAATATATCCATATTCTCTCCACAACTGCTAATCACTCTACCAGCTGCTGCAACCCTCCACCGACATTATCATGTTATCTCCTCAGCAGAGATTAAAGTGATCTCATGTCTGTAACTATCTAGGTCAAATACTGCCCTCATGCATTCTCACTGAACTCAGCAGTACTCAGGAATTACAGGAAGCAGCTGTTGAATCAACTACACATTTTCCACATGTATATCCATACTTCAACTATCATTTGGGTTCCTCTTATTGGTTTTAACAGTTAATGAAAAATCTTCAATAAATCAGGGAATAGTTTTGCTACTTTACTGAGACAAACTCTCTATTTGTGGTTTTCCAGTGAATTAAGCCAAGCCGGGGAGCATTTCTAGTCACCACAACATGATCTTCCCAGTCATAATTTGGTCTCTGGCACACTTTAGACACAAATCAACAATGCTGGAACAATTCAGAAGTTAGTATGGACCACGGATTTCTCCCATTAGGAAGTCTGAACATGACCACCCTCTTCTGGAGATTAAGCAATCTTAAGAGCAGGAGGGCAGGCTGCTCTGTACCAGCTTTGTTCATGCTAGAGAAAATGTGAAATTGCTACAACAGGCTGTAGCCTCCTTCTGATGGACTGCAGGTGCTGTGCAGCCCTGCTGCATGGAAGGAATAAGTATTAGGAGATCTTTTTAGGGGATATTTATGTCTAAAGACATTAAAATTGTGTCCTCATGACAAAAGAAACTTAGGCATTTACCTGAACCATTTGCTTTGGCATACATTTCAGCTGCTCGTTTCAAGATCTGGTAAGTAACTTCATACTGCTCAAAGAACTTACTATTTTCAATAACAGACTGAAAAGAAAAAAAATGCAACAGACAAAATAAAGATCGTTATTAAGAATAAGGATAATTTAAATGAAACTACACCAGGACAGTGATGACAACTTCTAACTTCAGTATTCTCTATTCATTTTTTTTCATTATTATAAAAGAATATTTAAATTATCATCATTATAAAATAACCTATATATTTTACCTTTTCAAATAAATGGTACAGCAGTCTCTCTTTTCAAATACAATTTATTTACTTCGCAGTAGTAGTGGATGAAAAGCTGGACATGAGCCACCAATGTGCATCTGCAGCCCAGAAGGCTAACTGCATCCTGGGCTGCAGCAAAAGAATTGTGGCTAGCAGGTTGAGAGAGGTGATTCTGCCCCTCTATTCTACTCTGGGGAGACCTCACCTGGAATACTGCATCCAGTTTTGGAGCCCTCAACATAAGAAGGACGTGTACCTGTTGGAACATGTCCATAGGAGGGCCATAAAAGTGGTCAAAGGGCTGGAGCACCTCTCCTACGAGGACAGGCTGAGAGAGTTTGGGTTGTTCAGCCTGAAGAAGAGAAGGCTCCAGGGGGACCTCATAGCACCTGAAAGGTGCCTATAAGAAAGCTGAGGAAGAACTGTTCACAAGGGCATGTAGCAATAGGACGAGGGGCAATAGTTTTAAACTAGAAAAGGGTAGACTTAGGTTGGATGTTAGGAAAAAGCTCTTCAATATGAGGGTGGTGGATTATTGGAACAGGTTGCCCAGAGAGGTAGTAGAGGCCCCATCCCTGGAGATATTCAAGGTCAGGCTTGATGGGGCTCTGAGCAACCTGCTCTAGAAAAGATGTCCTTGGTTACTGCAGGGGAGTTGGACTAGATGACCTTCGAATGTGCCTTCCAACCTAATACATTCTATGATTCTGTGATTATTTAATACATTCTTAGACAGCTGGTTGCTGCCTTGCTGAAAGTCACCAGCATATGTTACTTTGAATGTGCAGAAACTGGGCAATTAACTTAAAAGTTATTTAATGCAAACTGTTTTACACAGAAATCTAAAGTGTAATCATTTTAATAAAAGAAAAAAAAAATCATCCATATAGGATACAACAAAAATCAAACACAGTTAAACTGTAAAAATCATTCCTGTATGAAGCCTCTGCAGAAGAAATGAATTATCCTTCAGTTTTCCTTTTCCTCCTTTGTAATTGGTAAAAATAAGATTAAGGAAACACTGCATAAACAGATGCTGCTTTTTCAAAGTGTGATACAGGACTTTTCCTTTGTGAGTGAAGTTTTAGCTGTGCAATGAGTTATAGCATGATGAATAATTTATCTGGAAACATTTTGGTTACAAAGTTATGGTTTTTTATAATTTATGCATCCTTATCCCTTATAGCAAATGACACAGAGTTTTTTTAAAGGTCTTCCAGAAATGCTACTTCCTTTAAGTGCAATATATAATTATATCTCTATATTATGCAAGCATATTATGTCTTGCATTACCACTTTGAAAAAGGGACAAAACCCTGGGTTTTTTACAGGACGTTTATCTTGCCTTACGTAATGTACTTAGTTAGAGTTTTGGAAAAGTTTTGTGATTTATACTACCCACCATGCCTCCTCAGTTTCAGATCTACAAAATTAAGGCAAATACATCTTATATATGTCTGCACAAGCTTTGAAATGTCAGAATAGACAATGTGTACTAGTGTGATTTTGGTAAACTCAAGTTTCAAACAAGGTCAAAGTTCAATGTACTTTGAAGAGGACAATTAGATGAATATACAAAATATATAAACATGAAAAACAGTTTTAAAACCTGATCTCACAGCCAGTATATCTAAAAATCTATTTTAAAATCTTTTACAGTTGCTATGCCAAATCACCACAGTTATCTAGTAGGTAATTTAGAAATGTGTTTAGAGCCAAGGAAACTAGAATTCAAGGACAATCAGAACTTTTCTCGGCTCTACTGTAAAAAAAAAAAAAAAAAAAAAATCTGGCATGTATGAAAAACTTACATACTTTAACATGAGTTATATGACAAACTCCTGACTTTCAGTTTTGCCAAACCCATACACACAGATGTTTTACCCTGAACCAAAAACTGCAAGACTTCATATGAGAAAGTAAAAGACCATATCAAACAACTTACATAATACTGATCTCAAGAGCATTTGGAAATATCTCAAAAAACTAAATATAGACATTTTACTGATTAATATTGTCTTCCATTTGACAAGATCCCTTAAAAAAAAAATGGTGCTTTTCCGAAATCCATATAGCATATGGTGTTAAAAAAATTGCTCATACATCAATGTCAAAACAGAGTTCCATGGGTTAAAATCCATGGATAACTATCCATTACATCTCCATTACAGCTTAGACTTTGGTACAGTCTATTTTTCATGTTGATGGTGTACAATTTATGTTGACCTTTACTTTTGTTATATGACAGACAAGTGAAAAGAAAACGGGGTAAAGTAACAACCACCACTTTTATTTTTAAGCTACAGCACATAAATATTTTCCAGGCATATGTTCTATCCAGATCCTAACTATGCACATTCCTAGAATGGTGACAGTGCTCAGTCTGCTTTGGCAGACAAACAAACTTACATTTTTATCTCCTACTAATGTAGTCACTGACTATAAGGTACTGACTACAGCTTTCCTTTGTAAGACTCCTAATTTATTGGGAGAGTAACTAACACTTAGCTCTTGGTCCTAGAAAATTGATCCCAAGTAAGCCAAGGCAAATAAAGTCTTGTTCCATGACTGGACACCTGGAAGGAGCCAGAAGTCAAGGCCATCAGGAATGAAACTGAGCTCTATTTGTCTTCTTGTCCCAATTTCCTCATTTTGATGCGATGCAGTTTCATAAATGATGCAGGGAAGCATTTTTTCCCCCCTAATAACCATCTCAGCATTAGCAGTCTGAAGCACAAGAATAATTGAGGCAATCACAAATTCACCACTTAAATGTTCATTTTAAAGCAAAAAAGAAGGAAGTTATATAACACAATAATCCAAAAGTCAAGCTATCTGCTTCTTCATTATTTCCCTTGTCACCTTTCAGTAGTTTTTTCAACAGTCTTACAGAGGATACAAATGGACTATAACTCCTAGCTGTTGCACATCACTCTAGCAAATGATGTTATTTTAAATAACTATCTGAATTTTACAAAGCTTGTCTAAAACAAGGCTTAACTCCTGAATTTTATGTGTCCCTAACTGCTAAAGTTTAAACATAGAAAGGGAAAAGCATGAACAGGTCTTCAATTCTCACTTTGTAGAGGAACTTTACTGAACTTGAAGTTTGCTTCCAAAGTAATAAAAACTGGCTGTGGAGGCATCAATAACTTTCTCAACACAATGTCGTGGCTCTGAATGATTCTGTAACTGTATGAATTCTTTCCAAACTGAATTTTCCTGTGCAATTTTCCTCATATGGATTAGATAGAAGGGTAAAAAATTATTTAGCCCAGCCTTGCTTTTGAAAGAATCCCTCACGCCCTAATGTAGAAGTGCAGCAGTGGTACTGTTCTATCAGCCACTTGGCACTGTAAGTGTGTGTTTAACACGATACAGTAGCATAAGACTGAAAGAGAACATATCAATGAGCATTTGTAAGTCAATAGCCTCTGTTTCTTTACATGATATATGGACGATGAAGAGCTGGAGTAATCTCTTTCCAGAACAGATATAAAGGAGTGGTCTAATATACTAATGTTGAGTAGGAGAAGAAAAAACATTCTTTAAAGAATAAAATTACCTCCCTATCAGATTGTATACTGAACAAGCACACAAAGGCAGCATAACTTTTTTTTTTTTCCTTCATTTCAAGAAATGAGAGACTGCAGGCCAAAACCTCCTCTATCTCTATCTACACTTATTCTGTTTATAGTCACTATAAAGTGCATCTATGCAGTTGTAAAAGAAGATTAAATTAAGTTCTTTGGAATTGCTATGTAAGGTAAATAAAAATCTAGGATTTTGAACCTCCAGATATGCTTTTTAAGTTGATGGTTGGAGAGTTAGCAGCTAGGACATTGTATTATCTCTTCAAAAACAGAAATAAAGACAGCATTTTAATTTTTAGCCTTTTGACTAAAAATGTGTTCCTCCATGGGGAAGACAGATTCACCTCTGAAAAGATATTCCATAACAATGCAGTCATAAAGTTGATGACTGTCAAGTCTAATTTCTGTTTCTGTTCTTTTATTCATTTCCAGCAATCTTAAAATATGAATATTTCAAAAATAATTAAAAAAGAAGATGACAACCCCAACTTACAATGTAATTTTGAAGAAGCAGTTCCACTGACTCTCGCCTTCCATATTTGATAATCCATGATTTTAACTTTGATTCTGCAAGGACTAAGAGTGACAGTAGACGGTACTTCAGTTCCAGAAACTCCATCTTCAACAGATGGAGCTCAGACGAAGAGACAACAAAATTAAACCTATAAAATGAATCACACTGTAGTAAAATACAGCAATATTCATTTTTTGCAGGAGAGACTGAAAGCTTTAGTTACAATGCAGATATTTTTCTAATCTTTCACCTAATTCAGAGTCTACAAACATCTAATTATGCATGATTATCATTCTGATGACTGCTCTTGAATAGAAAATTAATTACATTTCTGTTTATTCATAGAAATAATCAATTTACACCTGTTACTAAGTTTTGCAAAGTCATTTTTATTTTCTTTTTCACATGCATCCTGGCTGTTGTTACATAACATTTCTTCCAGGGACAAGTAATAACAGGATCAATTTTAAAAAGTGTTCCCTTCCAAAACCCACAGCTTATTTTGATTCTCATCAATCTGCAATGCATAAGGCTTTTTGGTATATTTTTATGTATATTATAGGAGGTTCTTCCTTCCAATTTTTTCCTGCTTGCCACTGAGAAACATAATCAGACAGTGATTTCTACATGAACAGATTAAAAAGCAAACAGGTTCCCTTTCATTCACCCAGGGTTTTTATTTCAGATTGAAAGCCTTACCTCTCTGCCATATCCTCTAATTGGTCAGGTGGAACAGGCACTCCGTTAACAGACCTGGCCCCGTGGATCTCATGGAATGCCTTTTTGTGACCATCTATGTTTTTCAGCAGATCCTGATTTGATTTTAAGAAAGAGAGATTGAGAGAGTGAGGCAGGCGAGAGAGGGAGACAGAGATAGAGAGAAGGCTCACAGTAGGCTATCTAACTAATAAGCACAATTTAAAGCCTGCACTGATGACTCAATGTAGTTAACTATTTGATCATGCTCTCACACTTGCATGCAAGCTTATGCATACCATAAAAGCATTTACATCAACTTGAACATTTACACAGGGAACTCCTTTATAACATGCTCTGCTAAAGCTGTGTCTAACAATTATGGAAGATTTTAAAACAGAGGATACACTGCAAAGATTTAACAAAGCAAGAACTCTTAACAGTAACAAATAATACCTGAAACACAGTCTGCAAATACTCTAACATCACAGCAATATAATCTTGCTAAATTTACTCTTTACATCTTTATAACAGATACTAACCTGTATTAAGTATAGATTCAAATTTTCAGCAACTAACCTACTCCACTATATCTACGCAGAAGATCCATGGCTCCTTATGTAAGTACATATTCAATATTTAGTGAGCTTTTCACTCTCTCAGTATCAAAAGATTTCAGGATCGCTCTCTCTATATGACACAAATGAATACAGAATGTCGTACCTGACCTGTATTCCTGTGATAAGAATTGTACCAGCAAAAACCTTACAGCAGAGCACATTTCAACTGTAACTAAGCAACACCGCTTCAAACGGCTTCCTGGAGATTACATATGAAAATGAATGACTGGCAGTAGTCTTTGAAGAGATACCGTGACAGTAACATGTCAAGTCCCCAGCGACTGAGAGGATGCAGAACAGTGGGTATTTTACTGCATAAAGACAGCTTCTGGCACAAAGTGCTCAGAAACCTGTTAGCAAAGGAAATCACACAAAGGTCCCCCTCTCACCTGATTGAACAAAATGCAGGCTTGTGTATTGATCACAGATTTATTCCTATGTGCTGAAAAAGTGTTTCCCTCCAGTCAATGCCCAGTGTTTGCACAGAGGAAATTAATGGCAATTCGCTGACTAAGCTTACCAAATGGTCCCACCATCCCCATCAACCCACCTATATTTTCATTGTGTTTCACTTCAGCCAATACCTTGCTGTGAAGAGATATGAACTAAGCTTTCTCAGATGCAAGGGATGCACTGATCTTACTATGGCAAAAATTCTGCTGAGGGCATCCTGTGACTAACATACTCTCACATAAGGAAAGACTTGGAAAAAATATCTCAGCTAGCTGCATTTGAGACCTTTTCAGACAAAAAGCAATGTCCCTAGCATGCATTGGTAAGTAAAAATAAAACCCACAGCTTCATTCAACATCAACGGCAAGCCCATGAAAACTTTTATATGTTGTTCTCATGAAGCGAAATCCTGCTATGCAAAATGAACCTCAACACACACAGACATTGTCCTTAATTTCTGGATCTTGGTGGCAATGTCAACTGAAGTAAACTTAAGTACTTGCCTGATTCCATGAAGGTTTGACCTAGTAAGCTGCCCTCTCCCTGTAAGTTTTCAAGGCCGGGCTGGATGAGGCTTTGAGCAACCTGGTCTAGTGGAAGGTGTCCCTGCTGATGGCAGGGGGGTTGGAACTAGATGATCTTTAAGGTCTCTTCCAACCCAAACCACTCTATGATTCTATTTTGTATTAGCTCTAAAACGGCCATAAGCTATAAAGTTCACTAAAATAACCCATTGTTAGATGGGACAAAGATACAGAGAAAGTGATCATATTATCTCAACAAAATGCTAAGAAACAAACCCAAACTTCCTAGGAAACAAGGACTGAAAAAAACTCCACTAATGTACTTCTGGTACTATCCAATAGCACATTAGGATTCATCAATGCAAATCTGAGTGACAAAACAAACTCCAGAAACAGATATAATTATACACGCTTCTCTTGAAGATTTCCCCATCCCACTCCCATGGGAAAACTCCCCTGGCACAGACTAGCCTAAATCAAAGTTTATTTGTAGTCTCAAAAATCCCTTACTACAGCATTTCTGATGCAAATAAAACACAGTTTAGGTGTTTCTTATAAATGTATCAAAAGGAGATCTATAGTGTTCACAAATGTTTGACCTGCTTTTTTTAAAGAAATGTAAAATATTATGAATCCTGAAACATTTGATGTTAACAAGAAAGCTAATGAAATTTAGCTTTACAAGAGACTAGACCTCGAAAAAAAAACAAGTATCTCCTTTATAGTTTTTAATATTGTTTTGTTTCAGTTTTATTAGCCACCACTTAAGTCAGAAAAGCTGCCACTATTCTAATAAAGAGTAACTAGAAGACCCAACTGATCTTCCAGATAAACTACCATTGTCTGTCACAGCTGTTCCAAGATGACCACGAAACTTCTCAGCTTTTATTTATATGGCATTACTTTTTATTTTAAAAAATGACCCATATCCAAACCACAAAATATAACAAAACTACAATCGAGTTTTAAATACTAGTGAGAGAGAAAAAAAGCAATATAAAATACAGCCTTACTGCTGCAAGTGCAGCCTCTCTACACCATCTTTTTCCTTTCTCTATTATATTTACTGGTTCAGTTTCTTTTGTCATCTCACCAACAATTTCTGTCTATATTTAAAATATATTTATATCTAAAATATTAATACCTGATATCTTTCAGATAGAAGAAGCAGGAACATTCAAAAGCAATCCTGAATATTGCTTGTAAGAGACACAAATATCATAGTTCAAGTCATTACTAAAAGACACCTAGCTTTAGCTGCCATCAAGATGACACCACCCACAGAAACTAGAAATAATCATCTTTTTTTGTATCCTATGGATGATTTACAGCTTCGGAAACAATATAATGCACAGAACAAATGTATGTAGCCCTACCTACCTTATGTTGTTCAAGCTTACGGTGTATTATATTTGCTGTTTCCTCGTGAGCTTGCTGAAGAGTTATTTCCTCCCTCAGAGCAGCCTCTGCTCTATAGAGCCAAGCACCTATGGTACCCAAAGGTGCAGGAAGAGATTTATCAAGGTGTATGTGCCAATCAAGTAGCTAGGAAATAAAAGTAAGAGAAATAAACTTCCTTCCTTGCTTAAGCAGACAAACAAATATCTTGAAAAAAAACAGACTTTATACTTTAAGACCAAAACCCCACATAACAGACCATGTTTGAGACTTAAACCTAGGTATATTTCTTCACGTTAGTACTGAAATTATAGCATTCTCACAGGCAACAAAATCTCCATAACTATTTGCTGACTCATGTATTTCCCTTCCAGAATGGTAATTGAGTTACAGAACTGACCACATACAAACTGGAACAATTGCCAAGCTAAAGAGCTGGAACTTCATCAATTAATAGGCACAGCAAGGGATGTGAGACCTCCTTCCACCCCATGTAATTTATTTCATGCTCTTGCATAAAATCTTTTTATCTTTATTTTGAACATATTTTCTATGTGCAAAGTGTAAATGAGTCTCAAAGGATTGTGGAGTTGAGAATGCAGCAGCAAAATACTGTGTCATACTGGCAATCGCAGAGAGTGAAAAATAACAAAAAATATTTCAAAACTCCAGAATATGTTTAAACAGTTGCTCTGTAAATATATTACATTAAAAAAAAAATCCATTCATATACACTGAGTAGTAATGATTTAATAACTTCTTATTTGGGACAAACAATATAAGTCACTTGGGATTTTCTTATTTGGAACAAACATAACTCACTTGGGATTTTTCATTCAATTGTTACAAAATTACTATCACAAATGCTAATATTAATTTATTACTATTGCAATCTTTAAAAAAATAGCATTAAAGCCCCATTGATTTATAAAGTATTCAGTATTACACATAAACTTTTTTTAGTTGTAGTGAAAAATATTATATTAGAATTTCTCAGGTAACTAGCAATTTACATTAAAATATTGCATTTCAAAGAAGCATTATGCACGTTTTTCTTTTTATAAACAATGTTTTGAACTTGGCTAAGAACTCTTAACACACTTTCAAATACTCAAAGTATACTCCTTTTCTTAAAGTTCATATTCTGTCTTTAAGCAGTATTAAAGATGATAGTGCAGTAAATATTCTCAAAATAAATGCAAAATAATTCAACAGTGACAGAAATTTGGTCCATTTTTAGGTTCTTAATGCCTAATAAATACAAGAGCAAACAGGTGTCTAAATGATTCTAATTTCTCATTCTTCATTTAATAAAAAATATAGAGCATAATATTTTCAACTTACCCTAGAAGAAACTCTGTCCCACGCTTGCTTCACCATAGCTTGATCAAGTGACAATTTACCATCTTTCCTTAATGACTGAGTCACAAGTTCAATCTGTTTCCTTTTTACCTCATATTGTACTCTGAAATGCTTAAATGACTGCACAAAGAGAAAATCAGATCAATGTAGTACAGAATCAAAGAATGAAATTCTTCAACATTTATGGAGTACTACAACCTATGACAATTTTGTACTGCTAGAAGTCCTAATCCTTCTGAAAGAGGAGTGTAGTAGACTTGTATATTTACACTGAAATGCATTTTATTAAAGGCTTTAATAGATTGTAAGTCCTCCAAGAAAATATAGGTAGGACTTTCATATTTCTCTTCAGTTTTCAGATGCCTGAAACCTATATGAAAGGAAATAATAATTGATCAAATAAACTAGCAAATGGATTAAATACTACTTGGGACAGACAGTGGCTGCTTTTAGAGAACAGCCGAGCTTCGAAGGAAAATTTAGGACAAAATTTATGTTGCCAATTTAGATACTAACCTTTGAAAGAGAGGTTAAAAATGAAGCTCTAAGCCCTGTCCTCTCTACCTGTCACCTCATCCAGCCTCAGTCATACCTCCCATCTGAGCTATATCATGCAGGATCTGGAAGGACTGTACAGACACATGCTCACTTCTAACTAGGACAGTCCTTCTTCACACTGCTAGAAAAAGCACAGTGTTAGGCAAACCATCTGTGCACTGTTCTACGTAGCAAAGCTGGAGCTGACATTATAATTCCTCCACCAATAAAAAGCAAGATAATTTGTGTCCTTATTTCTTTAAACTACAGTATATTGACTTGCACATATACAGATTGTATAAAATACCGAAGTACATGTTGCACATAATGATGAAAATAATGTCTTTTCATACAGATTTTCCCTACTGCTTACCTGGTATTTTTCCTGTAAGCTGGTTTCTGCCACCTGTGCTCGGGCTAAGTCTCTTTCAAATTGTTCTACCCACACTTTTAGGTCTCTCAACATCAGTCTGTCCTCCTTCTGTGATCAGCACAGCCACACAAAAAAAAAAACAAAAACAAAAACAAAAACCAAAAAAACCCACATTGCAGTCTCTTAGTACAGGTGTCAGATATAGTCCAGAAATTAACATCTCTCTAGCAAGTCAAGGTCATTAGTTGTAGTGAAATAACTACAATGGAACATCTGGGCCCAGTTCTCTCATCACTCATCTTCATGCAGTCTAACTGAAAAGCATTTCCTGAGTATAAGATGAGAAGTCAGCAGCTAGACATTAGTCTTACAGTGGTGAAATCATGACAATTCGGGACATTGCAGCATCAGAGATATTACTTGCTGTTCTCATTTGATGTTAAATTAACACAAAATCCTTTAAATATACCTCGACAGCTAATTTTAGTCTTCCACATATTTTCAGAGTCAAGTTTCAGTAAAAGTTAATTGAGCTGAGACAGGAGAGGATTTTATCATCTTTTACCACCATCTATTATCTGGTCTGCTATTGCTGAAAATAAATGTTATTTTCTGAAGGACTTCAGGGTAATCCTTGACATCAAACTCCAAATTCAAAAGTTGGCAAGATATTTTGGTAGAGAAGGTTTTAACAAGGAAAATGAAAAGAAAGAAAGAAAATGCAATTATATTCAGTTCCTTTTCCCTCCATACCATTTTTTGGCTTTGAAAAACAGCATGTTTGTTTCACAGTTTTGCTTTAACACTTCAGTCTGTCATGGCACTAGTACTATGCAAGGCTGTAAAGTTCTCTGCAGAATTCAGTGACCTGGCAGTGAATAGAAAAAATACTAACAGGAAGTCTCAGGTCTGTGAGTGTGTTATATGCAAAGGTTAGCAGAGAACAGAAAACATTTTTGTGCACTGTGTAAGCAGGCTAATCAAGTAGGATACAAATAACTGTCTCAGATTTCCAGCCAATAAACCCTATGTGCTGGCTGTTAATCAGAAGCTACTCTTTGAGACCAAAGAAGCCATGTTACCATAACATTTTTCAGAAACAGATCTATTACAGTGAACAAATACAACACCACATCATATGAGCCAATCACCTAAAATGAGTGATTAAGTTTCAAGCATTACATGAGAGAAGAAAAACTGGACCATGTGATAAAAAAGAACAGCCACTGACTGTACTTCAGAAACAATGTACTTTTAAGATCCTAATTTGGGAGAGGAACCAATTATGGTTCCTTTCTTTGAAAGCTGCCTCAAATATATAAAATACAACTTCCTTTAATAATTTTAAAAGCATAGAGCTATTGCTTCTTTCAGCTGAGGAAAGGACAGGATCCTCAGATAGGAAAGAAAACCTTCTTTGATGTATTTCTAATAATTCTCTTATTGATCCGCTACTTAAAACAGTGGTAATTGGTTGGACAGAATTTGCACAACAAATTCTGCAAATATCATAGGTATTACATCTGTTTACTAGCTAGGTAAATTCTTAGCTGGGTAGTTGCAGTGAGGTTAACACGATATTAGAGCAGCTGTAATGGAACAAAGTTTACTGTAACTCATACTCCTGTCTTCTGACATTTGTCAAAAATTAGTACCTGAGAAACAGTTTAGGACACATACGACATTTCCCTGCTCCAGCTATTTGTAATAATGGGATTTCCTTGACTGCACATAGTGTCCCAAGAAGGCAAAACTCTTAGTGCTTCCAACTTCTCAAATCATTTCAGTATAGGGAAGGAGAATTAAATGCTTCCATACAACAAAGGACGCAAAAATAGATATTTTGCAAGGTTCTTGTCAACATAGTTTAAAATTTAATAACAGCTAAAACTGAGTCTGACCAACTCTTTTTGAAATAGCATTATCACCAGGATCAAGAACACCTCTATAGTACCTGAAGAACACAGCAACAGCCACACTTCTCTTAAATGATATATCATTTCTCTGACATTAAGTAAAAAGATAAAGTTAACAAGTGGCATTGAGTCTTCTGTGATTTTTGTGGTTTTGGGGTTTTTTTTTTGGTTTTCTATTTAGTTAGAACTTTTTGGTTTTTTTTTACTTTGTTTAATTGCAGAAGATGTAGGTGCTTCAGTAACTGCCTGAGTGCTGTTAAAGACATTGTGCAACAATGCATGATAAGCATTTTATTTAGAATCATAGAATCATAGAATGG
>NW_010290454.1:0-30790 GCF_000700745.2 Antrostomus carolinensis | reverse complement strand
CTTCATCTGCCCTTGGACAGAACTCAATACACTCTAATTGCTCTCTCGTGTAAAGAGCAACTCCACCACCTCTCCTTGTTGGCCTGTCTTTCCTAAAAAGGACATAGCCACCCCTGACCACATTCCAGTCATGTGAGCTGTCCCACCATGTCTCTGTAATTGCCATCAGATCATAACCCCCTGACTGATCACAGATTTCTAACTTCCCCTGTTTGTTCCCCATGCTGCATGTACAGGCATTTCGGGGAGCGAGCTGGGCACACTGATTCAACCCTAGACAAATAAAGGCAGAAATCTGAATAAATCAGTCTAAGAACTGGGCAGTGCTGAGTGCCCAGTGTGAAGTCTGTTTGTACACACAAATCACAGACACATTCTTCCGACAGTGTGGCACGTTGTTACTCTCTTTACAACTGACCTAGACAAAAACATACAGTTCCTGTTTAGCTGTACACCTGGGGGCACAAGCAGTTGATGACTGAACCAAGAGGAATAAAAATCCCAGTATTGCCAGGCTGATGATTTCATGCTCAAAATAGCACCAGAGAAATGAAGTCAATGCCAGCGTTGAAGTAGATCAGCCTTGCTGACTGACATCAGCAGACTAGCCTCTTTGTCAGACTTACGTTGAGTATTTATATTGAACCTTAGCCTGTCTTTGGCAGTACGATGTTTTTAGTAAGTGCATCCTCAAAATAAAGCTGTTCCTCAAAGGTACATATTTTTAGCCTCCTTTGAAAATGCTATGTTTCAAAACAGAAATTTACGTCTATGTCTAGAATAAAAACCTCTACCAAAATCACATCTACTTGGCAGACGCACCCTAGGTGTGAGAGTGTGCACACAACCTTTAAACAAACCATTTTACCACAGCCCTTTCCATAGACACTTTGAAGGCTGAACCAAATTAGCAATCAAAGTGAGACAGCATGTCCCTGCTTTATAGCACTGTGATCAGACCTACAAGTCACTTCAGTGCTCTAGGACATGATTGTTGGCTGATATGTGGGGTCTAGCAGGATCATACAATGGGATTTTCGTAACTTTCTTGAAATAACCCAAAGATAACACCCACCAAGCAAAAAAGAATAGAGAGTGAATGTTGTTTGGCAAAATAAATCAATGTCAGATTGATTTCTAGGTGCACACTGCCAGCTCTCTGTGAAAGTCTTTACATTACTGGTTTGCCTGAAACTGACAGGAACAATTCAACAGAAATGGGAGCTTTTTTCCAAGCTGATTCCAAAAGGCACAATCTCTCAGTGATAGCACGTGTTCATCTTTGAATCTCAAAAAACTAGAGAAGAGCAGGACTAGTTTTAGTGTAGGCTCAGAGAAAAGTAGGATAATTTAGAGGGGAAAGCAGTTCTTCCCCTCTCCAAGTCCAATCAGCCATCTGCACCACCACAGCCTGAGCAGTCATGGCCAAGCAAGGTGTTAGTGGTCCTTCTGTAGACACAAAAGAGAAGAGAAAGGACTCTCCATCAGGCAACTCATTCTAAGAATTCAAAACACCTTTCTCAGGATGGAGTGAAACACTCTCCGGATTCATTTCTCCCATAAGTTTGTGCTTAATCTCTTTGGAAGTGTCCATCCACAGCAAAAGGTAAAACATGAGTTTTTCCTGACTGCAGAGGTTGAAAAAACCCAAATATTTAGGATGCAAATCCTCATCCTTGATTACTATTGTAGGCATAGTTTTCTCCAGTTAAACATGAAGTTTTAGGAGAAGCTTATAGCAGAATGTCTAGGCAGCGTGCTGCAGTCATGGCCACTACTGGAGCAATCAGCACCGTGTCTTTGGGAGCTTGGTACCCTGCACCTTACCTGGAGATGACTGGAGAAGTCCAGTTGTCAAACACCACATTAACCTCACAAAAGCCCTGAGAGTAAGGCTTTGGACTCCAGCCTTATTTTACACTACCTATATGTCAACCACTTGGCTGTCAGGTCTCATTTTCTTGTTGCAAGCCTTAGGATATTTCATATTCACAGATATTTCATTCATATCTGCTCGGACTAGATGCTAGACAGTGAGACCTCAAATTCTGAAGCTGCTCAATAGCATTAAAAAAAAAAAAAAAAAAAAAAAAGTTGTTTACCTCTTGTGGCTACAAATAAAATACAGAAAACATGGCATTTTCAAGCTCCAAATCCAGGAAGTAAAAAAAAAATAATCCAAGATTTTAGTGTGTTTCGAAATGTCATGGTTTTAACGTTCTGATTCATGCAATTTGAATGTCTAGGGATAGCAAGTCTATAATGTAAATACAGACTTTTAACTCACAGGCTGTACATCTGAAAGGAAGCCAATTTAATCAGCTAAAAAGAACACAATATGTTTTTTAAAAATGTAGAAACAGTATCTCAGTTCATATTTTGCTGCCGGACCAGTGCAACTCTGACATAAATAACAAGGAGTACATCCTGAATTCAGCTTTCACTTCTTAGTGCATTACATTCATGTCTCATAGCTTCCCACCAATAATTAAAATGCCAAATACTGTATTTATTTCTTAATCCCAGTGGCTTATTGTTTTTAAGGCTGAAGTAGAACTCCCACAGATGTCAGTAAAACCAGCAAAAAACAAAGTGGTTTCACAACTGGGGTCAAGTGTTAAATCCTCCCTTTCCTTTTTTTTAAAGAGGACTGCAATCTTTCTTGAGGAAGATTGTGATTCACTTCAACTACCAAAAGCCCCTACCTCTTTATTAAAAAAAAAAGACTTTTTTTCTGTATTACAATTTCCCAAAACATTTAAATAAATCGGTATTTAATCTGGAGATTTCAGAGTCAGTACGTCAACAATAATAACATTTCAAAGAACAAAGACAATACTGCTTTACTTTGGTCTTCTCATATCAGACCTCCTGAGCTTCAGAATACACAAATGTCCTGCACTTTATTTGCATTCTCAGCATTACAAAACAGAGTCCCACAACTTAACAATAATAATAATGAAAATGAGCCTGTCTGTCAATAGTGCTTCCAAGATTCCTGATAATCTGTGTATCATATTTGCATCAACACTGAGCCCTGAGATGACACTTTGCAAGATCCCAGTAGCTCCCTAAAATCATTCTAGTAGGTTATACAAGTCTGATGCATGGATATAGTTGAACTTCCTTTTCCCCACATGCATGTTTTGCCCTCATCAGCACTGAATTTCATCTGCCTTTTTTGTATTGTTACTGTGAGATCTTGCTGCAGCTTTTCATAATATTTTTTTTTAGAATATTCTGGATAATTTAGTGTCTTTTCCAACCATTATCATGGTTATTGCTATTGCTATTCTCTCAATTTTCTCATAAATTTAATAATATATTAAAGTCTTAGTGATATCCCACAAGTCTATAAACTGGCTGTGTAGACAGTCTCTGCATTCCAAATTTAAATTGTTTTTTTGGGGGTTTTGGTTTTTTGGGTTTTGGTTTTTTGGGGGATTTTTTTTACCAAAGAGAAGATCAGAAACTACTTGCTAGTAAACTGATAAAGTTATGGTGTTCTCTTTGGTCCATCTGTCTATTCCCCAAATCCCTAATAACTGGTTAAGTTTTGAAACTGAGAAGAATATAAGACCAGGAAGGAGATGAGGAGTTGCTGTAAATTTTGAGATTTTTTCCTGTTCACAAAAAAATACTTTTGTGCTCCGTTTCATTTATGTTCACAAACTTGCAAATGCTTCTGTTTAGATATTATCACTAGAATACAGAGTACACAGAGAGACAAGAGACAGCTCTTCCTGTATTTATGGCAAGATTTAAAGAAAAAAATGTTGGAATTTCCTTTATCATGGGGCTCATAGCATTAATAAGGCCAAGAGCTCACTGAACATAATTGGGTTTTTTAACTTGCTGTCCACCAACACCTGGGAGCTCAAAGACTGATGCCAAGAGGTCTGAAAGGATTATTTTCAGTAGAGTTTACTCTACAGAGTCTGACTCAACACTGGGAAATTTCAAGAGAATATAACTCTACATATAACAGACCTATTTGGAGATCCTTGTATAGCATAAATGAGAAGACAGGCAGAATAAAGGGCTAGGATTTCTCTCCACCCTTAGAAATACCTAGTGGTAGCACTGAGTAGAGAAAGAGTAGATAAGTTTAGGTAGATAAGGAGAAAACTGTGGACTGGAAGAAAAGTTCTCATTTTGCTTAAGACTCAATGTTGGGATTACACTGCTTGCACTGTCAGAAGAAGCACTAGGGACAAGTAAACACACAGGAGGGACAGAGCTTTGCAGTAACTTGCGGAAGCTCAGAGGGTCAGTGGCAGAGCTGAGAGCAAACATTACACTTCCATTCTCTCTCTCAGTACCTTCCCAATCCTTTTCATGGGTTTTTTTGCAAAGTCTGGGAATCTTATTTTTCAAGGCAGCACACAGAAACTCAGGAGGCATGACTCTTCTGACAACCCATTGCTGGGCTTCAGCTACTGCCTGCTAGCTCTGCTGGGGACTTCACCTGGTCTGTTTACCAGCAACCTGCCTACTAGCTGCAGAAAAAACCAAGCAAAGAGGAAAAATAACTATAAGGAATAAAGGGCAGATGGAGGCGAGGGCTAAGGTATTTTTTCTGTCTGGTGTAACACAGCTATTCTTCTGAAACTGTTCTTTATAACCTACGAAAAACATAAAGTGACATGTAAGATGCAAATTAATTCTAAAGCTATATTATGAGAAAGTAAAATAATATATGCTGTGTCAATTAGAACTGGAGTCTAGGCCTTCTCTTGAGCTGTGAAAGCAAGAAAACCCAACCCCTAATTACTACATGCCATTTCTGCTGCAAGAAATACCATGTATTTAAAAAAAAATAATTCATAGTTTTGTCATTCATGTAACTTAAGACTTCATCCTGTCGATGAACCCATTGTTCAATTAAGTTGTCTCCTGACTTCCCAGGCTTGTCAGTTGAGCAAAAACATGCTTAGCTTCTTCCCTGTTCACAACCACAGCTTACACTTGTTTTTGTTTCAGTATCAGGACATTTCTAATGCCTGGAGATACATGTTGTAGGACGAAGACCATGCTTTGCAGTTCACATACTCCAGTGGAATTTGATACCATCACAGGAATCAGAGAACTGGAAACCATTGATGAACTGAGTGCATTAGATTAGCATTCTAAAAAGCACATTTATGTGTGAAAAAATAAGCCAGTGTTCTCTACTTAGGCTTAAAATGTAGGAGAAAATGTCTTCCTGAGCATTTAACACTATAAATTTGAGAAAAGCAAACTAGATCTAACCAGAGTTGTGGTGGGCATTTAGAAGAACAGACAAAATGGCCTTTCAGTCACTCCTGAACAATACTACTATTTCCCAGAGTAAACACTGTAATTTAGCAGTTACTAGATGATATGGCCCGTGCACCACTGATCACAGCAGTCCAACCGTAAACCTGACCTGTGTGACATGCATGACAAGCGCACAGTGGGGTGGGAAAGCTGAGACCTGCTAGTGAGGGACCAGAGCTGGTTTTGGGCACTGCCATGTGCATGAGTCCTATCCCTGCCCTCCGACCCCAGCAGGACCAATGCCTGGCACACCTGTCCACCAGGTCATTGACTTGACCTCCTCTCAGGAGCCGGGTGACAAGTAGGGCTCCCCATGACACCAGTCCCTGAAGCCTGATGCCCCTTGTTCACATGGGCTGATACTAGGGTGAGTGGGTGCTTAGGGTCACCTTGGGGGTCAGGAGCCCTCTCTCCTTCACCCTAAGCCAACCTCTGCTGATTTTCTCATGGCAGAGGTGAGAATGAACCTACCATGTTTGTTTATGGTAAGATATTTCCATAAGAGCCAACTGCTGAGGACAAGAAGAGCTCAGCTGATGTATATGTGCTGACTAATACCAGCCCAGGATCTTGCTCGGAGCATCTTGTCTAACATTTTCAATCAGTCAGGAAAGAAGGAGCTTTTTGTACTCAGCACATCATGGCACCAGGAGTAGAGACACTATTTAAAGCTGGTGTGCTGCTGGGTGCTGGAGACGCCAAGAAGAGGAGGTGAAGAGTGCTTCTCAATTAGTACAGCTCAGAGAAAATCCTGCTCACGCTACTGCCAGGGTGACAGAGAGTCTTGATTATTTTGTGAAATTTCTTTTCTGTCCCGCACTGAAAAAGCAGTAGGTAGTCTGCAGGAGGGACCATGACCTGGCACTAAAATACTATCTCTATCACATCTGAAGGCAACAGTATTGGCATTTTGCAACAAATGAAATTTGAAGGGAGGTATTTAACCATTTCACAAAGGTAAAACAGAAGTCAGTGCCTTATATAGGACAAAGGCACTGCCCAGTTTCTGTCCTGTCTCTGCATGTGTGGACCCTACTCCATGCAAATTAGGAATAAAGGGAGAACAAAGAATTAATTCAAATTCAAGTTTTGTGCATCAAAGTGACTCTATTCTAAGTTTTTTCCAGTTATCAAAAGATGCCCATGTGGCACAAAAACAACCTAAAAATGGTACAGAAAAATGAAAATCATATTCACTGCAGTAAAATAATGGTAACAGTTCAGAAACAAGCAGATGTCTATGGCTCAGTATTTTAAAATTTGTTATTCTGTCACAATGATATTTACAGTATGATAACTATAATTTTATAATTTGATCAACTTGAATTACTTTTATTTTTATCATTTGTAATGTAAACAGTCTTGCCAAAACACTTTTGATAAATAACTGATAAGTACTTCTTTATGTTTTTACTTCAGGTCTATGGAACCTGACAAGGTGTATCCCAGAGTCCTGAGGGAATTGGCTAATGGAGTTGCCAAGCCACTGTCCATGATATTTGAAAAGTTGTGGCAGTCAGGTGAAGTTCCCAGTGACTGGAAAATGAGAAACATTGCACCGCAACCTGCACTCACAGCCCAGAAGGCCAACCGTATCCTGTGCTGCATCACAAGTATGGCCAGCAGCTTGAGAGAGGTGATTCTGCCCCTCTACTCCGCTCTGATGAGACCCCACCTGGAGTACTGTGTCTAGTTCTGGAGTCCTTAACACAAGAAAGACATGGATCTGTTGGAGCAGGTCCAGAGGATGGCCACAAAAATGATCAGAGAGATGGAACACCTCTGCTATGAGGAAAGGCTGGAGGGAGTTGGGGTTGTTCAGCCTGGAGAAGAGAAGGCTCCGGGGAGACCTTATTGCGGCCTTTCGGTACTTAAAGTGGGCCTATAAGAAAGATGGGGACAAACTTTTTAGCAGGGCCTGTAGCGATAGGTCAAGGGGTAATGGTTTTAAACTAAATGAGGGTAGATTTAGACTAGACATAAGGAAGAAATTTCTTACAACGAAGGTTGCCCAGAGGGGTGTCAGATGCCTCATCCCTGGAAACATTCAAGGTCAGGTTGGACAGGGCTTTGAGCAACCTAAACTAGTTGATGTTCCTCCTCACTGCAGGGCAGTCAGACTAGATGTCCAGCCCCCCTGCCAAAGTGGGTACATCTAGAGCAGGTTGCACAGGATTGCACCCAGGCGGGTTTTGAATACATCCAGAGAAGGAGACTCCACAACTTCTCTGGGCAGCCTGTTCCAGTGTTCTGTCACCCTCACAGTAAAGTTTTTCCTCATCTTCAGATGGGACTTCCTATATTCCACTTTGTACATATTGCCCCTTGTCCTGTCTCTGAGCACCATGGAAAAGCATCTGGCCTCGTCCTCTCAACACCCATCCTTTTGATATTTATAAGCATTGATATGATTCCGTCTTCTCCAGGGAGCACCCAGCTCTCTTAGCCTTGCCTCATAAGAGAGATGCTCCAGTCACCTCATCATCTTTGTAGCCTTCTGCTGGACTCTCTCCAGTAGTTCCTGGTCTTTTTTGAACTGGGAAGCCCAGAACTGGACACCATACTCCAGATGTGGCTCCACTAGGGCACAGTAGAGAGGGAGGATAACTTCCCTCGACCTGCTGGCCACACTCTTCTTAATGCACCCCAGGATACTCTTGGCCTTCTTGGTCACAAGGGCACACTGCTGGCTCATGGTTAACCTGTTGTCAACTGCAAATCCCAGGTTCTTCTCTGTAGAGCTGCTTTCTAGCAGGTCAACTCCCAGCCTGTACTGGTGCATGATGTTATCCCTCTCTAGGTGCAGGGTTCTACACTTGCCTTTGTTGAACTTCCTTTCCATCCAGCTCTCCAGCCTGTCCAGGTCTTGCTGAATGGCAGTATCAGTCAGCGTACCAATGCTAACCCAAGGGATTCCTCCAAGTATATCTTTGAAGAGGCTAAAGTCAGCTCTCCTAAAGTCCAGGGCTGCAATCCTACTTACTGTCCTGCTTCTTCCAGACAGGATCTTGAACTCCACCATCTCGTGGTCACTGCAGTCAAGACTGCCCCCAACTTTCACATCCTCAACCAATCTTTCTTTGTTTATTAGTACCAATTCTTTTCAGAGGCTGCTCCCAATTCTCGCCAAGCCCCAGGCACTGCCAGCTACCCCAGCTGCTGCCAGGACACTGCATTTTCCATCTGTCCATGAGTCTGACCTTGCAATGACTTGCTGGACCCACTTACCTTTTCTCGTCCAGTTGCGTTGCTGTACAATGGGAAAAGCATTTGGACCCCATGATTCCTTTTTTTTGCAGAAGGACTTGCTGTCCATCATGCTGAGGTTTTAATTGGAGGTGAGTTTCCTATTATGGTTCCATAAGCATTTTTTCTTAGTAACTGCATGTTTATTACCAATTTGTTACAGAAACGCAGCAAATATTTCAGTACCCTATAGTTCCCCCATTCTGCAGAAAACCCACGCTGTGTATTATGTTTTTATTAACTGTTCTTCTTCATAATTATTCCTGCAAACTCTTATTAAAAGGAGCCTAAAACATTCTCTGCAGCTTCCTCTCCTCCCTCCTCAACCTCACACATCCACCTTTTCTCTAAATTGTGCTGGCAGGCTAATGAAGAGTCAACTTCACATTGTCATCAAAGCATCTTGCAGCAGAAGGGCACCCGAGGTCACCCCGGCCCTGGAGGAGAGACGCTGATTTCCTGGCGGCAGAAACAGCGTCACCCACGGTGACATCTTATTATTATCATCATCCTCTTATCACCATCATTTTCAGTTTAAACTGTGAGCCTGGCCAGGGCTCTGGGCGTGTAAAGCCAGGTTAGATTATCGCTTGTGCCCAAGCCCGGCCGATTCTGCTTCCCACCACCCCCACGCAACCGCTGATTACATGGTTTCTCATAGTGCCGGAGCAAGGAGCTCTCTTCTTGGGACAGCGTAATCACATCTGACATTTGACAACTTTTTAGAGCGGGCTGAGGTAAAAGCAAAGGAAAACTCTGTCCTCTCCCAGCTGGGAATCTCAGGATGGGATTCAAAACAGAGCAGGACAAAGGACCCAAAAACTGTGGGCAGCATCTGATGAAAAGGTTGTTAATTCAGAAGAAGGTAATATGGCTGGTAATTGTTTATTTGTCACATTAGATGTTATGTTTGAGAAACAATTTAAAGCAAGAGAAAAATGTGTTGGAAGGGATATTAAGGGCCACACAGAGGAAAAACTAGGGAAATGAGGGAGGTGGTGATAAATAAATAGTCATTTTAAAAAGTAAGACACATAACCAAAATGGAAGTTTCCCTTATTTTAACCCCTCCTAGGAAGCAGGGTCACCAAAAACTCCCTGTACATCCTAATACAAAAGCTCTTATGTCTGTATATTTAGTATTTATCTGCCTTAAATTCAAAAATAATTTTTAAAAAAGCAAAGATTATTTTCAGCTCTGCTCTACACCTTTGAAATACACAGGGACACTATCACAGAGTTTTTCCACGCTCATTAACGCCAACATGCATTTGGTCTTCCAGAGAGGGAATACTATCGGCTCCCCCTGACCCAGGCTACTTTCCGCAGGCTCCCATGAAACAAGAGGAAGCGAAGGGCCCCCTGGCACTGCCATCCCCTCGCAAGGACTATCAGTTTGCATTAGTCACAACAAACCTCTTCCCATCTCCCAGCTTTTGCAGGGTCCTTTGCTTGGGAACAGTTGCTGGGCTGGGTCTGTTTCATTCTTATCTCTTTGGGTTGCCAAAAAAATAAATTATAGGTGACTGACAGGCAGGACAACATTTGGTAGGGTTCTTTTTTTTTTCTTTTTTTTTGTTTTTTTTTTGTAAAAGAGACTTTGTCCTCTGGAACTGCAGCCATCAAGCTTTAGCCTCCAAATCCTAGATGCATGGAGGGCCAGTTTCTAAATCTGAAAGGCAAGCATAAAAACTTGATTATGAGAAGTGGGGATTTTTTTATTAATTTCATGATTTTGAAAGCTATTTCTTACAAGACTATAGGGAGTACAGCTTAAAATATCATGCCTGATACTTTGAAATGGACATTTTTAAAAGTTGGGGTTTTTCTTTTTCTTTTTTTTTTTTTTTCAAAACTGAGAAGGGGAGAGAGCAGTCAAGACAAGATCTATGCATATTGTCTAAGAGTTGCCTTTTCCAAAAGTAAATTTTGCAGCTTTTATGTTTAAAAGCCCTCAGCTGGACCATTTTGAGAGCTTCCCAGAGCACAGAGCTTCTAAAGACAGTTCCAGAGCTCAATGCTTTCCTCACCTTGCTCAGGCCCATGCTTCTCATTTAGTTTTCATTTCAAAGCTTATTATTTCCAAGAGCACAACCTTTTCACTGGGGTGGATGTAGTCACACTGAGAAGGCTGGTCATGCTTTCACAAGTGTTAGTTAACACTCCTTACTGTAACTTCTAACTTAGACCAGACACCGACATCTGTTCTTAATCATATTTAAGATAAGGAAAATTGTTATATATTATGAAACAGGATTTATTACAGCACTAATCCTAAATAATAAAATTAAAACAGATTACTAACAGTGGTTTCAGAATAAGTATAAAGTGACAACAAACACAAAACATGAGGTTTGTTTCTGGTGGGAGTTTTTTGATTTTTAACTAAGTACTGAGATCTAGGAAGATGATGTCTCCCTTTCCAAACCAGTAGCACTGTTTCAGTCTATTCTGTGAGAGGATCAACTTATCAGTGTCAAATTTTATATATATTTGTCTCTATGTGTCAAAGGAAATACTTTAAAATCTGTATATAGATTATTCTGAGATTAGTTCAAAGCACTTAAATTTTGACAGGTTTACATCCTACCATGGATTAGGTGGAAATGTGGACAACTAAGTTAGCAACAGTCAGAAAAACACAGTCAACAGCAGCAGAGACCAACAAACAGCACTGGGCAAGGAGGAGGTAAAAAAGGAGGGGTCACCTCCAAGTTTATAGTAATTGTACAGAATCATAGAATGGTTTGGGTTGGAAGGGACCTTAAAGATCATCTAGTTCCAACCCCCCCTGCCATAAGCAGGGACACCATCCACTAGATCAGGTTGCTCAAAGCCCCATCCAGCCTGGCCTTGAACACTTCTAGGGAGGGAACATCCACAGCTTCTCTGGATAACTGGTTCCAGTGTCTGACCACCCTCACATTAAAGAATTTCTTCCTAATATGTAACCTAAATCTGCCCTCTCTCAGTTTAGAACTGTTACCCCTTGTCCTATCACTATACTCCCTGATAAGGAGTTCCTCCCCATTTTTCCTGAAGGCCCCCTTTAAGTACTCAAAGGCTTCTATAAGGCGTCCTTGGAATATGCTTTTATAAAGTATATATTTATATATATATATACACATGTATGTATATGTATAAAGTATATATTTATATATACACTTTATAAACTGTATATTTTCAAAGTAATTACCTCACATAGCTAGCCAAGTCAGGAAAAGGCACTGAGCAAATCACAGTGAAGAGGAAGGAGGAAGGACAATAAAAAAACCTCCGCAGATCTTGTCTCCATTTCAAGACATTTGCTGCTTCAAGCAAGTGAGGCCAATGTACAGATAGTGCAGAAGAGCAAGATCTGAGAAGCAGAGCCTTGGCTGCACCAAAACATAGCTGGCATCTGCGCTTAAGGCTTGTTCTTCTACCTACCTCAGCGGTTATGTATACTCACAGCAGCAAGGCTCAAGGTGTGAGATGCTAATATGTGCCTAGTGGTTTGGTTATGGTTTCCAGTCTCACAAATTTAAACGTACCCACAATAGCCTCACTTCTGACACTTGCCTTTGGCTGACCCCTCCAAGAAAGACCAGCCATGAACCACAGGCTAAGGCTGTCTGCCATAGGGTAAGTCTTCAGACACAGAGAAGGGTAGGATGGGCAGCCGAGACATCCATTAAGTAGTGGCAAAACCACATTAATTCACACATAATGATACCAAATCACTCCTCACTACCATGCTAATGCTTAGGCATATTTCCTGCACTGATTTTAGTGGAAGAAGGTGGCAATTTCTATAGCACTTTCTAACGTTTCTAGACAACTCTGATTTTACGCAGTAATCATGCATATTCCCAAAAGTCCTCGTCCAAACAAAGGGATTTCCAGGAAAAGAATGTGCCTGTTGGCGATCTCTTTCCAGGCCACATCCCTTCACACTATTAATGAACCGTTACTGTCCGTCTGATGCAAGGCACAGAAGGATCACATGGGCTGAGATTAATGTGATCTATTTTTCCCCATTTGTTATGCTTGATGTATTAGCTTTATTTACATTTTCATGATGAGCTAAATTAAATTAATCAGGGTACTACACTGGCATGTCCCGTGGAAGTACAGGGTGTTTTTATGTGAGTGGACGGTTAACCTGCTGAGCTAAATGTCATCCAGACCCTCAATTTTTCAGTCACTGGATAGGGAGAGTAAGAATATGATACGCTCAGACCACAGTGTGTGAAGCTGTCCACCGACTCCAAGCTTCCTCGTCCTCCTCTACCCACCTGAATCTGCCCTCCTGTGGGTGTACAGATCCTAGCAGAGCCCAGTCATGCCCTGGAGCAGCAGTTTTTGGTCGATAACAGAAACAATACTTTTGCCCCCACAGCACATCAAGAAGTATGGTCCTATTCAATTTGTGTAAAACTTCTTTTGAATATCTGTAAGCAAACAAAACAGTTGCCTGCAGAGGGGGAGCCAGAAAGTCTTGGCACATTCATCCAGCACCTCTCTCTTGCACGCAGGAGGCCTGGCACTCCAGGCACTTGGCGATACCCAGCCTAGCTTTTGAAACTCCTCACCCAGACCTCCATGTGCTTTGGGGAGTTGTAGTATCATAATTCTGACAGCATGAAAAACTGTGAGCTTGCAATTTGAAATCTCATCTTACCGATACTTTATCCTGTCTGTAAAGCTAAGGGGGATGAATTTGCAGCACTCCTCATGAACACTCTCTTCCACCATCTCCTCCAGCTGCAGAGTCATTACCAGCAGTTCTGTTCCAAGAAAGCTGGACAAATAACCAAAAGAGGGCTTTCTTTCCATGCCTTGCTCAAGTCTATGAATGTGGAAGTCTACAACCTCACTAAATCATATTACTCAGGCCTTCTACATTAAACTTCCTCTACCCATAACTCAGTAGCAATGCTGAAAATTATCTGCTGCTGGTCTTACAAGTAAGTATTAAAATAATTGCCTTTCTTCCCTGCAAAGCCATTTCTTTAAGGTCCAGGTCTTTCAGGTGGTTATCAGGTCCATTTTTAACTCCTGAAAAAGGACACATTAAGATGACAGGTACCTAAAGACCTTATTTACCAAGAGTGGCAAATTTTCACTCAGTTAAGCAGGATAAAATGGCAGGACGAACTGCAATAAAGAGGAATTTGGAGCAGAGTCTCTAGAACACTTTGATCAATGTTCCCTTCAAGGGGGATGCCTGACTCCAAGACCCCCTGCAACAGAGCCTGTGCACCAGGCACTCGTCTCTCTGCAGTGAAACCAGCCCACAGGTCACCACAGAGCCCAGGGAGCCACCAAACTTGAGGGAATCCTCCACGCTGGCTTCTCCATGCATCCTCGGAAAGGGGCTCTGGCAGTCTGCTAGCAGCCACTCCTGTGCTGGGCTTCTGCTTCCTTCACAAAGCACCACTCACTGGAGTTTGGCTTGTCCTAGATGGGTGGTTAGTAGTCATGGTAATAACTGGGTTTCAAAAAAAATGTACATGCAAAATAGTGAAGGATTGTGAAGGCTGTTTTCTACTGATTCTGCACTCAACAGGCCAGACTAAATTTAGCTTAGAGTGGGAGACTCAAGTAATCCAGGTCTCTTACACAATGACCACTTCTGTGTAGCTTCTCATGTAAATCATATGTGACTCCCTGTGAGCCAGGGGAGTCTGTAGATGTGCCTGTGTGGAAGGTGTGGACAGACAGAAATGTTGGTGCTGGGGCAATGGATGGCCTGCTTAGCTGGAGAGGACATCTCAGTATGACCGTTATTTATTTTAGAAAAGAAAATGAGAATTACAAGGACTACAGAGGATAACACCACAGAGAGTAATACAAAGTAGCAAAAACTTGTTTAAGTACACCCACCTCTCTAGCTAAGCTCATTTTGCGAGGGCTGGACAGTGCATTTTGCTATCCCATTGCAGTTCCCACATGACTAGCCCTGTCCTTGAGATATCCTATCCCTGAATCAATAACCACTGGCACCAGCCCGCTCTGGCTTCTCCAAAGCTGCTTTGTAGGAATCCATGTCTAACACAGTAATACATATTGCTGCCTCCGTTACTTTCTTCCACCACATAAATCTGTGTGGCTTTCATTGCCTTCATCTGAGACCTGATATTAAGGGATGCACAGGGGGCCACCAAATTCCCAGGGCTCAGCAGCTCCAGAGGGAGCAGGACACTCAGCCTCTCAAGGTATCAAGCCTTTCACACATCTCACAAAGTTACAGAGAAATGGAAGAGTGAGTTTGCTTTCCAGGCAGGCTTTTAAAAGCTCTCCTTTCTCTGTTATGCATCAAAACCTCTTTTTCCTTTTTCTTTTCCCATCAAGACAAACATCCCATCTCCCTTGGGTCACTTTTTGTCACTGCACTGTTTGCCCACTTCTAGCTTATACCATTGATATTCCTCAAACAAATAGCAAGCCAAGGCTTTCCTAATTCACTTTTCACTGAATTGAAGCCATTGCTCTTCTATACACATTAAAGATATTTTTCAAGCAAAAATTTAGCACTAGGTACCTTGATTCTATGATGCAACAACTTGATAAACATAATTTTTAAATATTTTTCTATTTTCCCAGGATTAAGACAATAATTTATGAGGCTATTTTTATCCTTTATTAAGTTAAATCTTTATTTCTTTGGATGTTTCCCCACAAGTTCAGTTTACTATAGTTTTTATCCTTATTGAAATAAATTTTTCACTTTCAGATTTTTTCCATTGCATGAAGTCTATATTCATATATTTATAATTTTGTATTTACACGAATGTATTTATATTAATGTTCATGTTTTCATTTTATACTCAGCTTAATTCTTTTTATATATGTTTAAATTCTCTATTAACTCGAGATCAGAAAGTAGGAGCTTTCTATACCTTGTCTGGATTATGAAAAGTAAAAACCAATCTCTTCCTAAATTATTGTATTATTCATCATCTTTACCGGAATTTTGAGATATTTCAAAGATTTTATTACCTGGTTATCATTTTTTTATGTTTTAAAAAATTCTTAACAATTATTGAAATTTTAGGAATTATAAGACTAACTCTGAAATAGTGAATGAATTGATAATTGTCAATTTAAAATACTTCCAAAATATATAATAAAATTTAACATCTGATAGTTAAAAATACTCTTTTAAAAGTTAAAAGATATAGTGGTAATATCTTTTCTTGTTCTTGCAAAAAAATCGCTTTTTTAATACAATTAGAGTTCATCTATAAACCAATTGCTGGCAAAATATTAATATTGCCTCTGTTTTTTCTGTTGGATTTACTGCAGTTCATCCACTGCAAGATGATTTCATATACCCAGGCAGTATTGTTCTAAGTTATCTGCAGGCCAATTACTTTGTGCACTTACATTCTGAGTCTTAGGTCAAGATTTATTTATCTAGTTGTAAGAAAACCTAGAAAGTTATCATCAGCGTTAACAGTTTCTCAAGTTTAGTAATCCTATGAATAAAGAATTAAAGATCTAAAGATTAAAGACACTAGGTGTGTTTTAAAACAAAAAACTGAAACCAAACCAAACAACAAAAAAAAACCCCAAGAAATAAGAAAAAGAAAATAATTTCAAAGACCAAGAAAATAGATTTATTTCTCTAGCACTGGAGGCAAACACAGACTCCATGTGGTAGCAAAAGTTCTGAGACATTTCAATACTGGCTAAAAATACAGCACGCAAATGCTCATTTGTACAATACTGATGCTGGGGCAGATGGAATCTGCAGTCCCACTGCCACCCCTCCTTCCACAGGGTCTAGGGAAGGCTTGTGTTTCACTCCTGAGGCTTCCTTGGATTCCATGCCAAAGGCTAAGACATGGTACAAGGATGAGGAAAAGAGTTTTATACCAAAAAATATATCTGAGGAAAATTCCCCCTGGCCTGGTGCAAGGCGGTGGGCATGGAGACCCCTGTGCTCTCCCATCCTGTGCTCAGTCAGCCTTTCAGGGCTCTGCTGGGGAGGCGAGGGCTAGAGCGTGAGCACCCTGCATGAGCATACCACAGGATGTGCTACCCACCTACACAGCCTCTTCCTCTGCCCCCAGGAAGAGCCTGCAGCCAAGGTTCTGTGACTGCAGAACTGATTATTTTTGCCTAAAAGCCTGGGCAAAGAGACCCTCTGAGCTTTGCTCACCTGGATGCCAAGGGGTTCTTCAAGCCACTCAAGTGCCCTCATGTTTTGTTCACTTCTACAAGGGTGATTCCTCCCTGACCTGACCTGCTTTAGTTGTGTTATATGAAACTTGGATTTTTTTGATTGATATTTCAAAATCTATCACCACATCCTCCTGCATAAAATAAACTCCAGGCAAAGGTGTCTAGATATGATGGTTAACTGCAACTAAAAGCATTTTTCCTTTTCCTTTTTGGTAAGCATAAGACTAGAAGGGATCTTGTCAGTCCCAGGGTACCACAAGCAGCCACATCATATAATCCCTTTCATCAGCTGATGAAACTCCATGTTAACATTCATACTTCTGTTCCCAAACTCGGATTGGAGGACTATTCCAGAACCCCACTGGAACTCCTACATATAGTAGTCATCTAGTTTCAAGCTTACAGTTTTGGCACACATATTTTATTTATTTATTTATTATTTATTTAAAAATTAAGGAAGTTATCTTTAAATCTTTGAATAATTCCAAAACAATCAAACACAAAATAAGAGCATAACCTTGTCCCAGTAGGTGTTGCAAAGCCACTAGATCCAGGCCTTGAATTAATAAACAGGCCTGAATATTTAAGTCTGGTATTATGGGAACTGTTTGTGGGTAGGAAGGTAGACCTGTCATTAAGGAACCTCACTGAACTGTGTCACCTTGTAACAAAGGTGTTTGCCATTCATGAGTCAAGAATGACAAAAGAATGCTAGAAAATTTGGTCCTATATAATGCTGCATTATTGCCAGGTATGGTTCAGTCACTTACTTACATGAAAAATTTTCATGGCTGTGAAGTTTCCCAGTTAGTTACTTTACAACAGCAAATGTGGAGACACCAAAGGACTGAAAAAGTCCAATATACATCAAATGTTTCATGCATGAGTTGCTGGAGATCCATAATGCTTCGGTACTAAACACTGTTTGCCATGGAGGACAATGACATAGAGAAACATTGGTCAGTCTGATGCCAATGCAATGTTTTTCCTTCAGTACTCAGCATAAGTGAGGTGAATGTCACTTCCCCTCGAGTCCCAGAGAAGAAGAAAATCCAGATAACCTGGGAACTGAGGAAGTGCTGATGTTCCTGCTCCTGCAAATTCCTTGGAGGCACAAGGCAAGACTGTTTTGGGTGCCTGGGAGACACCTACTCAGAGTTATCTGTCCAGCTGCCCAACTGCCTGAAAATGAGAGACATGGAGATACTGAGAACATACACAAAAATACCTGAATTTAGTTTCGGCACCAAACTTTAACAATGCAAAGTCTGACAAAGAGAGAGCAAGGGGACAGGAAAAGATAAAATACATTCCCTACCTCATAAGCATTACTGTGCTTGGTCAATTTTGCAAAGAGCCTTGAAGAAGTATGTGAGTGATGGAGGTAGGTGAACTGTGGCCAGGCAGGGAGTAAATACAGCAGCAATCAGTGTTTCCCTGGGAGGAGAAGGGAAAGGAAGAAAATCAGCAGAGCAATGTGCTGCTTCTGGCTCAGCAGCGGAGGTAACAGGTCTGGCATTTGTAGTAAAGCCTGTGTGGAAAGATGTATGTTCAAGTGAAAGGAAGTATAATTATAAGCTTCCCTTTCACTGTGATTCAAGTGGGTTTGAGCCACTCGCAGCAGCTTCAAAATAAAATTTTATTTTCAGGTGCACAGCTGCGCTCTCCCTGTTACAACACCATGACTAAAAATCATGACAGATCCAACCAGTGAGTCGGTCTTACTGGATGGATTATGAACTTCTACCAGAGAGGTGAGATAGGGGAGCAGAGATATCACCTGAGAGATGCACTCAGGGATGACTAAAAGGTTTGTCAAATGTAATTCTCCCTGTAACAGCAAGAGTCTCTCTTACTTCCAGTGCCATGAATCAGCATGTGCAGTCCAGATGGTGCAATGTGGAGGGCTCCAGTGCCTGAGAACAAATGAGAAAGGGAAGAAGATATTTATCAGCAAGGAGGAAACCACAGCCTAGCAGATCCAAGCCTTGTTCTCAATAAAAGGGCCATCCAACTCCGGCTAATGAGAACAGTCTTCCCTATATCCTGGGAAGATGCAGTTATTTTTGATTCTTAACAGAACAAAATAAAACCACATCACCACAAAATATTGCAAACAGAAACACATCTTCTGCATCAGGACTTACTGCTTTTTTACATTCTTACTAACTTAATAATTCTTCAGCCAAAAAAATAGATGAGGTCAAAGGAAAGAAAATTCTTTCTTCCTTTCCCAATATAAGATCTTTGCCTGATGATGTAATAGTTCATCTGCATGCATTATTGCTGCTAACAGTAAAGTAGATGAGTGGATACAATGTACAAGAGACAAACTGCAACAGCAGGATTCTTGCTAAGAACAAGACATTCATTTTTCCTTACTCTGGTACAAAGAAATACAGATGCTCCCTGGCAGGAAAGGGGGAAAAACAAACAAACAAACAAACAAACAAAAAAAAGGTCAGAAAAGGAAGGAAGGGAAAAATATGTGTTATTAAAGGCACTTCTTTGGTACTACCCATTTTTTTGCCTGCAGTGAAAAGCATTTTTTTCAAAGTTTTGTAAAACAAAAACACCATGAAGTGTGCCTGCTTTGCATGGTCTCCATGGCACGGTCCTAGCCTCTAACAGACACATACTCTCACAGCATGCTACAGTAAACGAGTGCCTCAGCCACTCACCATTTAATGTACTGGCATTTGAAAGGCACATCATACTCAGGTTATCACAGAGCACATTTTACTGTAGAGCTTTACAATCTCTTGAAGGTCTTAGGAAATAAAAAAAATATAACATAAACCAGCTGGCCTATTTCTGGGTCAGCACATTCTTTGCTCCACCTTTCACCTGAACATCCTGTGCCCCTTCTAGAAGTTCCTTAATTAACCCTTACTTTATCTTACAACTATCAAATGTAAATTAATAGTCATGTGGGGTCATCTTTCCAAGGTTATGCTGCATGGCATCCACCTGCTCCTGCCTGTCAGAATTAAATCTGGAGAGTGCTGAGTTGCTCCATAATCTACGTCATTTGAAGATACAGCTTTTCACCTATACAGCAAAGTGCAATCTTAATTTGGGGTTTATGCTGCGAGCACCAAAGTCCCAAAAAAGAAAAACTCTCCTTATAAAACATTTTTTTTTCCCTCTAAAGTGGAAAAAAAGGAAGAATATCCATTTTAAGATTGCATAGCCTTGCTTAACTCTCTTTTTTTAACACAGGGTGGGTTTATTTTAAAACAACTTTCATTAATAAGGAACAGAATTCCCTTAACTGACCTTAGGCATATACAGCCTCCCAGATGGAAAGGAAGGGTACTTCAGGCTAAATAAGCAAGTGATGTATAGTGTATAAAATGAGGAGAATTCTTCTCCCGTTCTCAAGCAGCACAGCTGCGAGTGGTAGCACACAGCAAGTGACCAGAACGTAGCATCACAGCGCTGCAAAAGAAGTTATATTTCCCCTGAATCACAGCAAATGGCAAATGCAGCCATTCAGATGTAAAGCATTTTCAAACATATTAGTATTAAGCTGTTGATTCCCTTAGAATAGATACGCCTTCTGTTTGCTTGGAAAAACTCCGAGGGCTAAATTTGCTATTTTAAAATAGTAAAATTTGAGGCAGCTGCATGTTTTTACTAGTGACTTCTTAGCTAGGAACTGTGAAACAGATTGAATGTTATTACATGGTGGTAGATAGAGAGTAACCTGTATTTACACAGTCATCCCTCCAGTAATCATGAGTTAACAACTGAGGCAAATAAATACTTTAGAGCTAATAATTTTAGTAAATAAGACATTTCCTAGTACAAATTTTTATGCTTTGGTCTTGGAAAAAATTGTAATAATTGAAATGAAATTGCTATATATCTTCTCTTTCACTCTATTCAAGTTTTAAACTTGGTTTTTTACTATAAAATATAGAAGAATAAAGAAGGGGGGGAATAAAAGCCTTAAGAGAAATCCTGTCATTTCAGAGTTTATAATTGGATTTATTATTTTGCTTTTCAACTTCTCTGTAAAAAAATACAGCACAAAATACCTTGTAAACACTGTCTTGCAGTGTTTCCATAAGACATAACTCCCTAAATATAACAGTTTTATAAGCTGAAACACTAACACAGAATTCTTAAAAGACCTCAGGAATAATCCAGTAAATCTGTGCCAATAGACTACATAAATGAATCTTCCCCAAAGCCTTTGATCTAGTAATTAATAATGTCATCTATCTTCTACAAGTTCATTTTAATATCTAAATTAATCAGAATAATAATTATTCATCCTAAACTGTTAAATTATCTATGTGCCTGTAAGTTCATGTAAGTTCATAATAATATCCAAAATTAAAAGTATTTCCATTACTTCTCCCAGGTGGTATTCTTCATGAAGATAAAGTTTCTTAAACTTTTTCTATCAAATAAAGGGAAGAAAAGCATATTGAAGAGTCTACTTGTAAGAAGTACCTCAATTCATAAGTCATACCAACTACACCTCAAAACGCTCCAAAACAGAGCCATTTCTGCACCACAGTAATTTCCCTTTTCCTTCCAACACAGAACCACATAGAGCACATGTACTCCTTCAGAGTCACAAAGATAACCCTACAGCTGATGTGAGGAAAGCTGATCAGTATTGAAACAGGTATTTGTTTGTGCTGTTCCCTAATAGATCCTGGTTGTAAGTGAAGGCTACGTCCATTAGTAGACAGATGAGTATATTTGTTGGCCAGAAATGGGGAATTCAGTGAATCCATTGAGCCAAAAGGCATCTGAGTGTATGGCCTTTCTGCTTTTCCATCTTTTTCTCAAACCCGTTTATTTGGCTGATTTCAGCTACTGTAATATCATATAACTAATTAATTACTAGTAAACACTTTGTAAATTAAACAAAATAATTAAAAAGGCTAGTGTGCACACACACACATGCAGTCACACTCAGGTGCATACACAAAAATAAAGGATAATACACATTTGTGCTTGGGTTACAGCAGCATGGTGTGTAACAGGATCTGGAGAAGATAAACTTCCTTAATCAGGGTACAACAAGAGTTATTTTAAGAAAGGCAGGATGTCTGGAGGGGTCTGGCCTTGGACATTACGAAGAGATCCTTTCTGCCTGTTTTCTTAGTGAAGAGAAGACAAATTGGCTACATTAAAAAGCTATATCCTGTTGAAACCTTGAAGATGGTTAATAATTCATGCCCCAGTTTCTAATGAGATACGATTGATAACACTTCAGTGAGGCCAGGTGTGCTGTGCATCTCCACCATTGTCCTTTACAGGGCAGAATCACATCCAGTATGCTCAGTGTGCTGGGCCTTACACTACAAACAGCTAACATTTCAATCATTGCAGTTCTTTGCCCATCTCTGTCAAACGCTGCTATTGAGGAGGAAGGGGTAGGATTTTCGACCCTACTGCTCTGACTAGAAAATCCAGATCCTCATTTCTCTGTTAGGAATTTCTTTATGTTCCATATATGCATTTATTGCAATGCCAGCATTGATCTCTATCACATAAATACCTCAAGGGTACAAAGGCCAGGGAGGGAAGGCATTTCTGGAAAGCAATTCATTTTGCTGGGCAAAGTAACATGGTTTTAGTATGTTTTTAAACATCATTGATTTCATGGTAATATTGTTTTCTGCAAGTGTTATAACGTGAGTTCATAATTCTTGATTATGCGTGACCAGGACAACACCAAGTCTGCAGGAGAGGTCTCACCTTGTGGAGGGATGTGTATAGTGGAATTTATCCTTGTGGATGCAGTGGATATAGTGGACTTTATCCTTGTGTAGTTAATCCTTATGGAAATCTCTGCTGGAAGTGAAACATTTTACGTATTTCAGTAGCCTAAGTGAGTTTTTTTCATACTACTAGAGATGCTTCTCACTTTTTTGTCTCTGTAGTGTTCAACAGATGAACACCTGTCATATTACAAGAAACTGCTATTATTCTTCCCTAAACACATGAGCTTGCACTTTGCAGCGTTAAATCTAATCTTATTTCTGTTACCCCATTGTTTATCACAGTCATCCCCTTTTTTCTTGTAGGAATCTCTCTGTCCTGAAATCAAGTCATCAGCAAATTCCATTAACAAACAAGTACTCTCTGAGTCAAGGCTGTTAACAAACACATAAAACAGGACTGGAGCCAGGGCTACAATCATGACCTCTTCATGGTCTGACAGGGACCCTTCCAAAACAACCCACAGTTGCCTCCCTGTAGCTGGTCCATCAGCCCTTTTCTCCAACTGAAATGACTTATCCTATGATCCTGTATCAAAGGCATCAGTGCAGGCAATAGGGGCTACATACTGCCCTATCTAGCAAAGGTTGTTAAAGGTAGATACCTATTTGAGTTTGTTCATGTCTCTCACACTGAATTTTATCCCTTTAGAATTTGCTTTCATCCCTTTATTTAAATTCTTCCTTTGAAATGTCTCTTAAATCCTTGCATACCCTGAAGTCAGAGTAATATACTCATAGTAATCTAGGTGAGGTAAGGGTGATGTTATGAAAGAAAAAGAGTAGAGCTCTTGCTGGAGTGGGGCTGCACTTCAAACAGACTTTCAGTCTCTCCTAAGAGTAAGGGCTTCAGCTGTTTTCCAGTGACTTGTTAGAAAAACTGCCTGGACCCATTCATCAAACCAGCCTCATGGCTGCAACTACCATTTCTGCCACATTGTGACTGGAAAAGTCACTCCTGCCCACACTGAAGGCAGGGAACTCATTGGGACTCTTCGTGCTCTTTCTCTCTACCCTTCAGAAGGGCTAGCGTGACATAAGTCCTCCCAAAGATTTTCTCAAGACAGTTGTTGAAGTAATGGAATTCCAGGTCTTCTCCATGCTGGTCTTTGATTTCCTTTGTTCAGTTGTTACCAAGGCTTCTTGGTTCAGCAAAAATAGATTCTCTGTCATGTCCTCGCTGTTCACTGAAAGCAAACACAGAAATTACATTCCCTTTTGACAGATCAAAGTCATGTTGGTGAATAACTGTTATGCAGTAATAACTAAGCTGTATCATTGCTAGCAATGTATTCTCCAGTTCATAGCTCAGAAGTTGAAGCTTTCAGTCCTAATTCCCAGAAGGCTGTACTTGCTGTCATATTACACAGTTCGTTCTATACTGTAAGGTGGGAGTAGAAGCTCTGTAGTTACATACACCAATTTTTCTGTGTGCCTCCATTGCTCCCAGGACTATAACAACTGCTTCTCATATCCCTTTTCTAGTTCTTCATCTCCCCTCAAATACAATTTGTTATTCCCAAAATTAAATCACCAAGCTTTACCAAATTGTGATTCATGTACATGTAACAGTTGCCAGAGTACAGCAAGCTGCAAGCACTGCCTGAAGAGCTAATTGCCTCCTCTGGTATATCATAAAGTAAAACGTTGGAGTTGTTACTGTTGCTGTTGTCACCATTATTACTTCCAACAGCAGTAGTTAACCAAGGTAAGTTTAAGAGCAATGCAGTGTTGCTCCTTTTTGCCTGCATGCTGTTTTCATCTTGTAACAGCTATCACTCTAACAGCTTGCTTCAATGTACCTTTGGTTGCTAGCTAGCAATGGCTTTGTCCTTTTTCACCTGGTTTTATACTTCTGTTTGTCATGGGCTCATATGTGCCATGTTTTTCTTTTCATTTCCTGCCCTAAAACCCACTTGTCTTTGAAGGGATTCATCAGTGAAACTACCTCATTGCTATCTTCCCTGTGAATGGTTTTCACAAGTACTGTCATAAAATGATTGAGGATAAAAGGTGGGGGTTTTTTAGAAAAGGCACATGAGAATACATTTCCCATTATGTCTTGCACAAATATTTATTATTGTTAGATACATCGCTACAATTTGCAATAGCATCAGACCTGGACCAGGATCCAGCTGCGCAGGGTGGTATATAAATGCAAAAAGATCATTGAAACAAGGAGTTTAAAGATAAGAAACATCAAATATGTACAGAAAGATGGAGAATGCAAAGTGCTCTAAACTGCCTGCATTAACAACATCTTAGATTAACAATAGTGAAACCTCTTTAAAAGTTAAACTAGTTTTCATCATTCATGTAATTTGTTTCCTTTTTATGTTTTGCTCAACTTGAATGGTGACAGTTTCATCTGTACATCTGTCAGTCCTGATGTCAGGTAGCAAATCTACGTCACCGTTCTTGTGTTGTAAATACTTAAAGGAAAAATGTTGAAATAAATTATTTAAAGAGAATTTGAAAGAAAATCTTGCAAATCCCCTATCTTGAGAATTTTACAGAATAAATATATAAACTTTGTCTGAAAACCAACATAATATAACTTCCCTTAGGTATTTAACCAATCTATAATGCATAGACACAAACACATCTGCATAAAATACAAACATGTGACTAAATTAACTTATTTTTGATTCATATTCCATCCTACACACAACTGAAGATTAAAAAGGTAAAAACTGTGAAAGGTTATTTGTCTGGAGAACAGCTAAATTTTATTTTCTTCTCAAACCTAGAAGACTGAAAGCACAGAGAGTAGCACAAGCTGTTAACCCCCACATTTTTTGCTGTGCTCCTGCTCTACAGTGAACACACAGAGAAAATAAACCTCGTTGTTTTCCAAATTTCAGTGTAATCACAAGTTCAGTGATAAATTTTAGTTTTCTGCTGCTCCAAGTATTAAGATCCCAAAAACCATCTTTGAAGAGAGCAAGCATTCCCACTACATTGCCTGTTCCTTACACCGAAACACATGTGAAAACAGAAGCTTAAACTTGTCAAACTTGTTAAACTTGTAAGTCTTTTTATTCATGGTCCAAAACGTAACATGGAGATGAACTACCTCTGCACTCTTGAACTAACAACTTCTTGAAATAGCTCAGGATTCAGAAATTTAGCTGTAATAATCCAGAATTTCTGCTCTTAAAAATTATGAAATAACTAGATATCATTTAGCCCCAACAGAGTAGCTCAGAAAAGATGTAAGAAGCCTTACTGCCTCTGCAGCAGCATTAATGTCTGCCCTGGAATTTGGAAAGAAAATAATGTTGGTGCAGCAATTATCTACCCCAGGGTGTGAACGGCCATTGGGACAGAGAGGAAAGGAGAAGGCTGACACACAGCTCTGCTCCTTGTCCACTAAAAGAGCAGAGCTGGTAGATTGTTTTACAGAGATTGGGAAAGGGAGGAAATATTCTGGTCTTCAAAAAACCCATCGAAACTATTTCTCCTAGTTCAATAGAAGAGCCATACGAGAGTTTTTGCCTCAGGTAAAGATTTCATGTTATTTCTCTTGAATACAGTTAGGAGAAGTAAAGACAAGGAAGCAGTCAGAACTCCTGTAATCTTTGCTGAGGAGAAGAGTACAGTTGCAGGGGAGCTGATTCAGGATATCCCAACAAATAACATTACCAAAATCAGGGAAGGGCACTCAGAACCATTGCTTCTCAGTGACCTCTTTGTACATTCCCTGCACTGGGATTATAGAAGTGGTAATACAAGAGCCTGCTACATTGGCATTGTGCTCCCTGGAAATTAATCATAGTATTAATTATGTAGAACAGAAATGGGTGCAAAGCATATGGTTCAGGTTCAAAATATAAATCTCTTACAGTTTGGAGAAGTTTAAATTCATGAATCTGAATTTATCCATCTCTGTAGAATTACAGAAATAATTGCTGTATAATATCACCAAGGAAGTTAAAAATACTTGAGTATTGAATCAAAATATACATAGCTTAATGTTAATGTAAATCTTTTTGCTATGCCATATAATTAGACTCTACAAATTGTAATGGAGCACATTTTTCCCTGAATCTGTCCTTACCTTCAGCCAAGTTTTGGTGCAACTTCCTCCCAAAATTGTAGCTTTGGAGAGAAGAAATATGGAGCAGTATGCTTTGTATGGCTCAAGAATCATGTTTCTGGTGCAAGTTCTTGTGATTACCAAATCCAGTCTCCATACTGTAGGGTAGTCAAAAAAATGAGTTTGAACTTTTTCCTGACAATTCAAGAATGCATGCCATAGTGAGTATTTGTCCTTTCAAATTTAAAGAATGTACCTGAATATTACAACAATTTTCAAGATGAAGGAGCACAAAAGGGAACTCAGCCTGGTAAACAGAAATGCTTTAAAAAACTCCAGCCAATCTTCATGAATACTACTTGTGCTACTCCCTTTAAACTTCATTTAAATTCCAGTTAAAAAACTGACAATAAAATTGTCACAGTAATAAAACTGATTTAATCCTTGTGACAAAACCAGGAAGTTTTTTCCAAGGTTGACTGTGATTTACCCTAAAAAGACATTTTCACCCTCAATCCCAGAGCGGATATTTGATTCCTGTGAAAAGCTGAGGAAGTATAATCACAGTAGCTTTGCTAGGCATAGGTGCAGGATGCCACACATCAGATGTTTATGCTGTTAATCTGCAGTGTGAAACTAGAAAGAGGAGGAGGAAGAGGGAAGAGCCGTGACACAGTATTGTCAGCTCTCATCTCTGCAATCTCTTCCCTCTTACGTTCCTTCAGAGCTTTAGGCCATGTCTACAGGCAGAAGTCACATCAGCTTTACTGAAACTGATATACTTAAGCCAACAACTTGCATGTGTGCAAGCATGTTTGAAATTAATTATTGACAAAACCTGAAGTGATATAAATCACTTCAAAAAACTCTTCACATTTGAATTAACATCAGATTACAAGCATTACTTAAAAAACAAAAATATTTTAAAACTTCAGTCTTGCTGTCTCAGAGACCAGGTAAGCTTTGCTCAGCACAAGTCCAAAGGCAAAAAGCATAGATAGGCGGGTTCAGAGAAGCTGGAGGAACTGAGCCAGCAGACCTGGTACAGCAGGGGTTTATTTATAGCTCAGTAGTAGTACACATGCATGCCCTGAAATACAACTCCAGCTTGCATGAAGCAGGCATGTTTCCAAAGGTGTTAGGAAGGAAGGCTGGACATGAAATACAGACATGGTAAAGTTGGAGTTTAGCTGCTGTTGTGCTTTTTTTCCTTTTACTTAACATATTTCGTAGCTCCTTATTTGTTTTTTCTTAATAATTAAGTTCCTAGTTATTTGAGCTTGAAGAAGGAAAGGATCTGGGGAAACAAGGGTTTTCCCAGTGACTAAAAGTTGATGCAGAACAACACAACTATGTTCTTTAGCTGGTGAAAATCACTGTATGGCATGAACTGGCATGGAGACATTAGTATGCAAGCTACTTTCCTTAATTAAGCATGTAGCAAGGTAGATAAAATTTAGGTTGGGGTGGGTTGCCTTCTGACAGGCTGGCTCTGGGGTCACCAGGGGCAGCTGTCATCCCCGAGCTGTTGTACCCTTAGCTGCTTTGCTGTTTATCTAGCCATCTTCTTCGCGGGCCCTTTGCCTACATGTTCCAATGTTTCTATACTTAATGGCGCTGACTATATTAGAGGTTGGACCATGAGAAACAGTGTGAATGCCTTGCAAAACTGCAGGCAGGCTCTGGGTAGGTGCCAGCCAAGGAGGGAGGATGGGGAGGGTACAAATTCCCAATGATTTGTCATGTCGCTTGGCCAAACAGGGAACTGGCTGTTAGTCCCACAGACAAAAGTTCATGTCCTAATTTGCCACCTGCCTTTTGTCCTTCATCTGGACTATTTACGCACTTGGGGCGGCAGACACTCTTACCCTGCACCCCCGTCTCTCCCACATCATCCTGCAAACAAAGCTCTCAGAAAGACATATGTGATCTTGCCAAAAGCCTTTAAGCAGAGAACGGTGTAGGTCAACCCTGGAGATTTGTACAGATCAGCGGGTGCCTAAAGAGAGCACAGCACTGGCTGCAATCAATAGTGACCAGGGTAGCATGCATTTCCCTGCTGCTGGGTCTTGCCATCCACAGACAAGTAACTCACCTAAAATCCCTGCAACACCTTCTTCTCTCACCTTTTAGGAAGCAGATAATGGTCTCACAGGACACTGTCTAACTAAATAATGTGTCAGTTAATTCTTAAGCACCCTTCAGATGCAAAATAATGAATGTAAAAGATCAATGGGTGAATTATTGATCCTGTCAAAACTCTTTATAGCTAATTATAGCACTGAATGCTAACTGAAGTGGCAATTGGCTACCTAGCACTCGTAATAAGGTCACTAGCATGTTTACAAAAAAAAACAAAAAAAGAAAAAAAAACAAACAAAAAACCCAAACAACTCTAAAACTTGCAGTGTTACACTATTTCACCTCATCTATTCCAAGGGCAATGCACAGCACTTGGATTGTTTGCAGTGAGGCAATGTTTTAAATGCAAACTCAGTTTTCTCTGTCAGCTAAAGTTGGACCTTTTTCTAGCATCACTAGCATCTGTGTGCACCTCCAGCTAAGTAGGAACTTGCTGCAAGGCTTAGTGTGTATTAGACACAGTACACGCCCCCACCTTGGAAAACAAAAAAGCTTTGAAATTATTTCAGAGTATCTCCTTTACTTTTCCAGTATAATTTCTGTTGCATTCATTAAGGTTTTCAGATAAATAATCGAGCAACCTGGGTTTGCTGCAGCAACAGAAGTAACAGCGCAAACCGTAAATTCATGATGCACTCCATATATTTCATTGCTGCAGCAACAGAAGTAACAGCGCAAACCTTATTTCACCTAGGACTTAATCTATATGGAGTGCATCATGAATTTTTATTAAAGCAACTGGACTTTTTAGAGGTAATTCATCCGTTTAAGTCAAAGTTAAACTCCACTACTCATCTCTCTTGTACTAACGAGCATGAGCTGCTTTTAAATTTGTTAGTCTCTTTCCTGAGGTGTCCCAGGCAGGAATGGTTTTCTCTTTCACATTTTTAGAGGAAAAATTTGTTTTCATTTCAGATCTGAATGCTGCTCACACCTCCCAAAGTTTTCCACAAAAGCAAGACATTTGTCTTCCCTTTTTCACACTCACTAGAGTAGCTGATAGTTAGGGATACTTCATGTGTGGGTGAGAGAAGTTCAGCCTCCAAATCTAACTAGAGTACTCCCAGGACACGAACTGAGGTTATTCCTAGTAGCCTGTTGAGACCACTCTGTCTGCCAGAGTATCACAAAACAAAAAGCTCCACTGGGAAAATTTATTTGGAACTACTATGTTCCCACCAGTTCTGTGAACTGTCATTTTCTAACAACAAATATTCATCAAAAAATCCCAACCAGCTGCACTATCATCCCAATTTACCAACAGCTGACATGCTGAGACTTCACAGCAGTGAAGAATCACTCACCTCGTGGTACATAGGACTCCTGTAGCATAGGAGGCTGCTGTACTGCTGGGTACTATCACAGGGTGTTGTGCTGTCTGCAGCCTGCAGGTAGTATGAGAGAAAAGTTTGAGAAAAGATGATGGTGCTTTGATGAAAAGGAGGGATTTGGGTGGAAAACTGAGAGTCTGTCACAGACAACATAAAGAGAAAAGCTGAGAAGGCAAGATTTGGATGCCTTGTGGCCATCCAGACAACCTTTCTTAAATGAGTCATACTTTCATGTGGGGATTCATTTCCCCTAACTTTGCAGTGGACATCTGAAGTTGTCTCTACTGTCAGGGGAAAGAAGGTGGCACTCCTCAAGCACTAATCACCTTATATTACATTGACATCCAAAACACTTCAGAAGCAGCAGTCCCACACAGCTACTTATTTCTCTCCATTATCTGGATGTAGGGATAGAGTCTGCCCTCATCAAGTTAGCTGATGATATGAAGTTGGGAGGAGTGGCTGGCACACCAGAAAGCTGTGCTGCCATTCAATGAGACCTGGACATGATGGAGAGTTGGGTGGAAAGGAACCTGATGAGGTTCAACGAGAGCAAGTGTAGAGTTCTTCACCTGGGGAGGAATAACCGCATGCACCAGTACAGGTTAGGGGCTGACAGGGTAAAGAGGAGCTCTGTGGAAAAGGACCTGGGTGTGCTGGTGGACAGCAGGCTGGCCATGAGCCAGCAGTGTGCCCTTGTGGCCAGGAAGGCCAACAGTATCCTAGGGAGCATTAAAAAGAGCGTGGCCAGCAGGTCAAGGGAGGTTCTCCTCCTCCTCAACTCTGCCCTGCTGAGGCCACATCTGGAGCAC
>NW_010290453.1:23388-43713 GCF_000700745.2 Antrostomus carolinensis | reverse complement strand
CCCGCGGGTACATCCCATCTGGACCCATAGAAAAACAAAACAAATCCCCAAATCCTTATTTTCGTCTCCTATAGGCACAAATTATTAGAAAAGTTATTCTTAAAGCTCAGGGACACTTTTCATTTATCATTTTTGCTACCTGTCACACAGCTTTTAAATGATACAGTAAGATAGCAGCTTGCAGTGTACAGTATCACAATGCTACTTTCAAGATCAGCACTCAGTTTAACATAGAGCTAATGACTGAGTCATTTGGCAGTTGCCTAAGCAGCAATGGAAGTGTACAGCACAAACCTAGAGTTTTAATTTACATTATTTATGATTTTCATAAATTTTTGATTATTCATGATTTTACATTATACATGATTTTTCTCCAAATATCTGAGACTGTTAAGGACAATGCAAATTATAAACTAATTAATATAATCATTTCAAGGGCACAGGAATGTAACTGATGCTAAAGTATTACTGTATGTAGATGCAACAGATGAAAAGCAGGTTGGAGCCTGGAGATTCATGTGGTTGTTGTCACAGTAATTGTCATGAGCATGCTGCACAGTGCTTCTACCAAGAGGTGATATGGTCCTTGCATTAAAAAAAAATCTTGAAAACTACTGCACAGGAGGTCAGCATCCTCTACCTGTTCCTTCCTATACTAACTTCTCTCTTTTGATTTTGCCTATACAATTAGTCTTTGTATTCCTTGCCTGACAGACAGGTGAGTTCTGACTAAAAGGTGACTATTATCACCACTGAACTTCATGCACTGGCTTGAAAGCATCCAGGTGGTTCAACTTTTCCAAGCAAAAGTCACCACTATATTTTAGTGTGGGCACACAAAGGGTTTCCAAAGCATAAGTCCTAGAAACTACTCAATTGTGTTAGCTTAAGTTTAAAAAAAACCTCAACAGAATCAGAGCTCCAATAAACAAAAGTAGCCACACTGTCTGATGAATCTCAGTCCAAAAGGTTAAAATATTTGATTCTGAAAACCAGATCCTACATGAGACATGGCAAGCAACTCTTCATCAGTTAAGCCCCAGCCCAGTGGGGACAAAGCTATGGCTGAGAATAAAAAATGGTCATGATGTTTAATCTGTAAAACAGAATTCATTTCTACAATTAAATGGAAACTGTGAGTTTAAATTATTTTGCTTTAAAGTGATCCCAAAAGGGATTTCTCTGGGTCATCTGTGGTATCATGTGGGTGTACCAGACTTGTGGCACCAAACTTAACAGCATGAAGTCCTTGAGGTCTTGAAAAGGGGGAAGAGTCATCTGACCACGTTTAAAATGTATTTATGCACCAAGTATTCCCCAAAGCCTGTGTAGTGCATATATTTAGCAGAGAAAGCAAGAATTAACTTTCCTTTTTTGCTCTGTGTTTCACTTCTAACAAAAGCTTTTTGACAATACGTAATGTAAACAAGAGATGACACTGATTTCTTTCTTTTTTCTACCCTTGTTGAAGAGCTGGTTACAACAGAAGTGAGATAGCAAAACGTAACATACAAATTAAGAGTTAAGGCCTTCAGAGGAATCAGCAATTGTTACATCTTGTCACATAAAGGGCTAAAATGTAATGAAGGAAATGTTCCATTTTCCTAGTGCACTTTTTCACACTGATAACTTTTGTGACAGTCAAGCAGATTACTGTTGGACTAAAAGCAGACATTACCTCTAAAGGCTGATCAAGTCGCAAATCAAACATAGAAACATAAATGACAGTATACTACTTTGTTAATTCATAAGACACTCCCTTTGTTAGCCTGGAATATCACAGGCATATTTTCACCACCAGGAAAAGTTCTGTCACATTAGAATGAATAACATCAGACAGGCATTTTAAATTCAAAAGCCTACTAAGGCAAACTTAGCTACTTTAAGCGTTGAAATCTCAGGGAAGCTATGCTCAATTTTTCCTGGTATCCAGCTACAGCTAGTCCTTGTCTGTCTCATTCTGAATGACTTTAAAGGAGGACACAAGAGGTAAAAAGTGAGACATACAAAGAAAATAAGCAGGCTACACAAAGCAAACACACAGCATGATCCCTGGTATCTCCTATCTCCTCTCCATACTTAAAAATATTGCTTACAGATGTTATTTGATGCATAAAAAAACCTGAAAGACAGTAGGCAAGAACATTCCTCAATCTTTACAGGCAAAAATCATCATTACTAAACTAATTTCCTCTCATTATCCCAGTAGTCATTAGAAGAACCAAAAAATCAGGGAGTTATTTTAGATTTAAGCCAAAATAGACATCAACATTAGATGTTCATGGCTTTTCAACTTGACGCTTATTTTTCTAACAAGTAGATATATTTTTATTTGATGAAAAATAATAAAGAACAGTGTTCATATTAATTCGTATGGTTTCCCCTTATCCTCACCTACCTAGTATCACAGAAGATTGAATAGCTCCCTGCTAGCCATCAGCTTCCTAGCAGCTAATATTTCACACTGCTCTTGGCAAGCAAAAAGCGCAAAGCAGGTCTATGACCAGAAATAAACTGGGGCTGAGTTCTCACTTCCTTCATTCATTTATCAATTCATGTTAAATAGCAGTATAACTTCAGCAGTAGTCACGACTGAGAATTAATAATTCCTACATTCCTCCTTTTCTCCCCGCACCTGGAAAAGAATCAACTTCTCTTTAACCATTAACCTGAGAAAAACAGACAAACACATCCCTGTGTATTCTGCAGCTCTGTTTGTACATAACTTGGGCCTTATGTCACTTAGGTTATTATTCATCCGCCCTACCAATACTGTACCACTTCTAAATTTTGGTGCAGGCTCAGCTTGAAGGCCTCAAACATCAAAGAACTAATGCAAGATCTGTAAATTTTTCATATGGCGTCAAGCAAGTAAATGATTTTAGTAAAGGAACTCATTTTGTAATTAGGGGATGCCAACTACCCTCTAGATACACTCTTACTTCCCAGGACAGTATATTAGTTTTCCCAAAAGACACAATGCTGAGTATTATCGCACCAATATTTAGGTTATTTTTATTTATGCTTCTACAAAAAACTCTTTGCTGTTGATGTCTTGCACTCCACTTTCAGAACAACGAAATAAACGTCTTTAAATATTTTGGTAACTATCACAGAGAATCTAGAAATCCTAAATTTAAACTATGGATTAGAAGGGGGATATTTATGTTGAGGACAGCATTTGCATGGAGTGAGAATAGTTTATTAAAAATAATAATTACTGCAATTCTTGTCATTCCAGAAATACTCAAGAATTCAAGTCAAACTCACTGAACAGTTCTGGTTGAAGAAAAAAGTGAGGTGTAGAAAGGATCAATGGTGTGAAAAACATATCCCAGCAGTCATAAGGGAGATTCAAGTTTTCAGAAAGGAACCCAGATGGGTGGCTCCTGAGGTGTTTTGACTAAGATGCTCTCATTTTGCATAATCTCTTTTTACAGAATTTTTAAAAAGCCTGGGAGAAGGAAAGGCACAGAGCACTGGAAAATAAAAGCTGCTTTAAAAGATGCAGAAAGTTAAAAAGGCAGAAAGCCCACTTATTTGTACCATTTAATCCACATGCTTGTTCTTTTTCCATTGGGATTGCTCGTCTTCTCCTTAAAGCACTTTGAAGGATATTCACCCCATAGATAATATGGGGATGGGGTGTTCCCTCCTTCTGTGGATACTTTTTAATGGGCTCAATGAAGTAGTCTCCATGGGGCAGATGGAAATATCCAGTCTGAAAACAAATACAAAAGAGTTAATCTCTACTGTCCAGTACTGGAAGTAAAAAATAAAATAGATTCTTTTCATATCATCCCTGAGCTTTTCTTATAAGCCAGTTATTACACTGCAGAAATACAAAACCAACAGGTTTTTAGCATTTATTTTGCTGCATACATCAAGGTTGCTTTGTCCTCACAAAGCCATAACAGTGCAAAGGGGAAAAGAAAAAATACCTTCCTCCTAAGAACCTGAAATCCTGTATATCCAGGCAGAATTTGTATTTTGCACAAAGCCACTGAAAGGTCAAAAGTTAATTTGTCAAACATGATGCACTAGAAAGAGCTGCATACTATTCTTCTGGTGCTTTGCATCCATTCCCCAGAGAGCAAGTCCTGAATAGAATCTGTTTCACAAGTGCAGAGCGACGTTCTGCTCCTAGCTGCAATTCCACAGTCAGCTTACACAACCCATTAGATATGGCTGCAATTGTGTGGCCCACCCTCGATTCAGACTACAAACCCACCTAGCCCCCAGGCCTCCAATGGAAGGAATAAAGAGCTTTTCATTAATTATAGCAAGGTACTGTGATCATACAATAAGCCTGTGTAACAAAGGTTGTAACATTTGTCATGCTCTAATTTCATATCAACCTCCCAGCTCTGACTGAGCTACACAGCCTTTGATACCCATCTAAACTACATCAGATTAATTTACATCTCCTTCTGCCATGATCCGAGAGACACATGCAACCAGGCATGGCCTTAGTCCCTTGTGCCTCAGCATTTTTTCAGGGATTGCTAACACTGCAGAACCCTTGTAAAGCCCTTCCACTTCAACGTATGCAGAGCAGTACAAAATATAAAGCAAAGGATCTACTGACATCCCAGCCCACACTGGGCATGTGACAGGACATCGAGGCATCCCACTGTTAGAGCTTTGTCTCCTCTTTACTTTCTTGCTGTAGTCAGTGCAGCCTTCTTAACTTGCTCTGGAGCAGGAAAAAATGCAGCAAAATTGTGTTCGTGCAGTTGCTATATTCAAACTTACAAGGACAGACAAAATTAAAAACACTTTTGAAACACTCTAAGGTCTTACAGTTTCCCTGGACAGTTGGAAAATCATATGAATGGAGGAAAAGCATTCTTGAAAAATAAGCAACCATGGGCTCTATGTACTAGGAGCCCAAAGGCAGCTCAGTGAGTTCTCCACATAATATGCTTCCAAGTCCCCTCTACCAGATACATTCTGCCTCACCCTTAATTGCCACAGGCCCATTACATCCCACAGCAAACTTGTACAAGTAAGTACCAGTGACTGACATTTTACAGAGTTTGCCCAACAGTTCTTAAGAGAAGAAACTTTCCTTCCAGATCTCCAATGCAAATCAAATGTTAAAAGCCAGAGGTTGGCTTTGGTTTTGGTTACACTCACAGAGTTTCACAGGGTCAGGACTCAAGGCATATGTTTGCTCATCTGGGATTACAGTTATTGCTTGTATGTGTTCTGGGTTTTTTTTTAAGAAAAAAGAAGTCAAGACTTGTGATTCTTAAGCACGAAATCCAAAAATGATCAGGTTTCTTTTTAAATTATAAAACAAGGCTAGTTTTGATATAGGAGCTGAGACACTACAAAAGCACTAAATCCCATGATCATACTGGATAAAGATGCCAGGCAAGCATGAATCTATAGAGCCTATACAGAGGCCTGACCACGAAACTGGTAGATGTGGCTTTCCTCCTGATGCTCAAGGAATCAAAGCACTGTTTGCTCATTCCTTTCCATTCCACAGAATTCCATCTTCCCTGAATATTCTGGAAGTCTTCATTATTTGACCTTCTTTTCCTGTTGTGTTTCTTAACCCAACTGGAACCCGGAAGAACTAACCATCTTCACTGCAGACCCTGATTTTATAGAGCAGGCTGATTAGTGACTGGAGTATTGTGTCAGAGTTCTGTCTGTAAGAAGAAAGGCTATGAGATCATATTAAAAAATAAGTATATTAGTAGTGACCTCATTTCCCAAGCTCCCCCAGCAATGTTTGCATGTTAAAATTCATCTCTCCATCCAAGCTGTAGGGAGCAATAGAAAAAACCAAAATTAATCGTATTTCATACTGCACACCCACACACAGAGCAATAAAGGTTGTTCAATGAGCCAGCAAACACTGGCTGCTACAGAACCTGGCTTCAGACTTTCCCACTGATTTTCTTTTGATTATTGTTTTCTTAACTTTTAAATTTTTCAGTATGGAACATCTGTCTTCACAGTCTTACAGCTTTTTCCTGTAACAACTCTGTCTCAAGCCATCCCTGTTCCAATACACCCACAACACTCACAACCAGCTGGTATTCTGTGGACAACCTTGTTAAATTGATCAATATGACTGTATTGTCCCACCCACCTGCAGCAGAAAGCCTGTCAGTCTTCCCCTAGATCTGGGATGAAACTAGGAGTTGTCCTTCCTGCCGCCTGCAGTAACTGCTTGTCTGCAGTAGTTTGTGTACTGTTCTTGTCACTGTCACTGTGGCGCTTTCCAGCAACGTGTGGCTACTTCACTCACATCTACTGCATGTGCTTCCTTCCCATTTACAGGTAACTGAATATGGACAGAAACACAGTTAGCAGCACTGTCCTCCTCTATGTAGTAATTACTATTTTTTCCTGCTTGTCTTCTCTTTGTTATGTGAGACAAGGTCCAAGAGAAGCCTCCTGCACGTCAAACAGAAAAAGTGGAAAATTTTAATGTTCCTTAATTTCTGGAAAAGGCCATGTCTGTGTGCCAGATCTCCCCTGAAGAAAGCTACTTCAGGCATGTGTAACTTCTACATGGCAGCTTTAACATTTGTTCTTTAAAAGAGGTTGATAACAGACAGAACGTTCATATTTGTTTGCTACAGACTGATGAATGTTGGGAAGATAAAGGCTGCTCCTACACTTGACATTCAGACTGAAGTCACTGTAGGGCATGAAGAAAGAAGTCTGAGGACCTATTTTTTACTAAGGAGACATGCCAGACTTTGCAGAGTGTCACCAACTCACAGTTCAAGTTACAACAGCTCCAGATACCTTGGGACTATCAGAAAATCTCTACTTATTGAAAAGCAACTAAGCCCATAAAGTAGCAAAACTAAGCAGGAGCTAGAACTGCTGGCAGCTCATTATAAAACAAGAACCCTAGGTATATTTTCAGGTTATGCACAACTCTCCATGGTTGGCTTGGCACTAGCACTGGGCACACCCACACAGCCATTTCAGGCACCAGTGCAATGGTGTGACCCTGCAAACAACTGATGCCATAGCATGGAAATACATAAACCAGCTTTGTCACCAAAGAGACCACAACTGTACCCGTCAGACCACAGACCAAGCATTTCTGAACCACAGAAATGGCTTGTTGCAGTTTCTCTGGTTTTAGCTCTGACCTCATGGTGACCAATGAAAACCCTTTAACTTCAACCTAAAAAGTAGCTCTTGGGACAGGAGGATGCTTCCTTCACTCCTGCTTTTTCTTGCAGGGTTAAAAAGTCTCAATATAGTGAATCCAAGGCTACAAGTCAGTAGGCAAGTGTTCTGCATCAAACTCTTGGTCTAACCCAACAAAGCATTTGGGAACAAGGTATTCTTGCCTCTTCTCCGTCCCCAACTACTTGCTCGTGCCATCAAATTATGGTACCTCCACAGTGCAGTCTGAGGAAGGACGAGCAAGGATACATCCAGCCTGTATTGCCTCTAAACTCACTGTAACGTGAACCCCGCATCTTGATTTAATTTACAGAACAGACTTGACATTTGCCATAAGATTGAATATACATTCAGCACCTGGGAATCTTTTTTTTTTTTTTTAAAAAAAAAGGATATAAATCATCACTGTTGTGCAAAACTTTATCCTGTTTTCAGTTAGTCTACAGACTAAAGCTCAACTCTACTTGCAGTATCTAAAAAATCTGTGAAGACAAGACTGTGAAGAGAATCTGTGTTACTATTTTTACACAAATATCCAGCAGAACATAGAGTTTTCCAAGTATTACACTTCTAGGTAAGGTGACATATCACAAGTTGTAACAAAAACCCCATTTGCTCCAAAAATTCTCATGGATCCTAAATTCGAGTAGCAATAAAATGTAACTAAACAAAACTGCCTGCTCTGTCTGTAACAAATTCCCCAATAAAGTAAAATATTTATAAGCAATCTTTCACTTGAACTCTGTGCTCCGGGAGTTTCTGAAAAAGTCTGAAATTTGAATGAAACTATCATCACTACAGTACAAAGTAAGAGAAGCATCATTACATCCTACACAGCATCTTAGTGCTCTCTGCACTCTCCTCAGCAACAAGAGCTGCCTTGATGTGTTTCCTGTTACAAGACAGAGACAGGGTATGGTAACTAGGCCAGACTGTCGCTCTCCAAAGGTGTCAGTCCGTGTGCTACCAAACATCCCTGAATACTCCCTCTTCCCCGACAGTTTCAGCATATGGATATTCTCTATCCATGTTGCTGGCCAGAAATCTGTGCATGCATTGCACTAATTTATCTTGCAAATGCAGTTCTCATGGTGCTACAGCATGTGGAAAAAGTAAGCTGGAAGAGAATATGAAATCAGAAAAAGTAAAATAGATTCTCTGGTCTGTATTACTGCTTCCAGCCATCAGTCCAAGAGTAGATAAGCATTCTTTAATACCAGTGTCTTAAAAACAGCTCTGTAAATGTGGTACTGAAATGTTTTATTTTCAAATGTATTTATTTATATAGCACAATGTCCTGTGCTATCTGAAGTACCATAAGCCAAAGCAAATTTAGGGAAGCTCAGGAACTGTAGACCTTTCTGCACAGATATATTATGCTCATGACTGCAAAAGTAACTGAAGAGTGATATGATAAATGTGCATTACTCCATATCCTCTAAGAATCTGTAAAACATTACAACACGCTCCACTTTTGTATCTGCAAATGGCATACCTAAACTTACCAGAGATGAGAAGAAGACAAAATGTTTAGCCCCTGTAAAAGGTCAATTCTGGAACCTGTCTCAAAACTTCTCCCTAATTCTAGTACCATCTAATTTTTTGAATGTCTAAAACCACCTGTCAGTTCTTTTGTGCTACAAGAGGAGCTGACAGCCTCCTGGAGAAAAGTTATTCTCATGGCTGTTCCCAGAAGCGATAGGAAGGTAAGTTAGGCATTTGTATATCTTGTAAATCAAAATCCTTTATCCTTGCTTTGTTTATCCTGAAACTATTTTATTTCTGACTGACTAGCTGTCAGGCAGAAACCATAATTTTCATTCCTGTCCAGAACCATAAAGAAGAAGCACACACTAGTAATACCTTAAGTTATAAATTTAAAAAAATCCAGCAATTACATTATCTGTTAGTTGGAAGTATAAAGACCCTATACAATAGCTCCAGTAAATAAAATTATCATGGTTTTAACACTGAGAAATGTGTTTGTCTCAGAAATAGTCCATTTCTGTAAAAAAACAAATATTTCATATTTCAAATGCTAATCTACTGGGGGAAATAATATTTTTTATGAATTCAATTTCCTGCTCTGTCTTATAGAGAAATGTGTTACAGAGATACCTGCGTAAACTTATGGGTAAAGCCAATTAAAGAAATCACAGTGGAAAACGTACCACGCCCATGAGTGCTGCTCGGGATGAAGCAACTGTAAAAGTCCATTTCCAGTATGTGGATGTGCTTTCCAACACCTTCCAGAGACCTCCAGCACCTACTGAACTCGTGTTTGCTTTGCACTTGCACCTTCATCCTGCACAGGCTATACATCAAGAAATACAACGAGGCTGCTGAGACCAACTGGAAGAAAACACCACCAATCTTCACATAAAACTTAATTCAAACGCACCTGGAACCAGCAAAATTACCTTTGCTGATCAATTACTTCTTTAGTTGACATCTGGTCTTTTCTGACTCACAAAGATTTTCATTATAAGAATTTTTCATTATAAGTCCATTAGATTTCAAGCTATGTATACATACAATACATGTGGTTGGGGTTTTTTTAGCAGTTCGTAGCCTCAACTGCTTTTGAGTGCATTCACATGGCCTCAGAATACACAAAAGAGCATCATTATGAAAGCCCCATCGGAAATATGCCAGCTTTATTTATGCTCATTACAGAGTTTAGTTTTCACCACAGAAAAAATGACTGCAGCCAAGTTTCCCTCATTTAAACTTCTTTAGGAAAAGCTATCATGTAAAACAGTAATAGAAACGTCCAGAAAAGGAGGGGGTGAGGGGTCATGGGGGGGGTATGTGTGTGTTGGGTGGGGGGATGGGTGTTTGTGTGGTGTGATGTGTCGGGGTGTGTGTTTGTTTGTTTCCCTCAATGCCTACAGGGAAAAATCTAAAAATCTACCACAGAATTTTCTTTTAAATTGTTGTTCTCTCCTTCAAATTTCTCCCTTCATCCCCAAATTCTGACATACTTTGGCCACAAATGTTTCCCAGGCTGTATCTGGAAGAGCTGCTACATTACTTAATGGGATTTTTAGTTCAATTGCCTCATTACTGACACAAACAGCTCCCTGGACACATCACATCTCCCACACTGCATGCTGCTCACCAGGAGGACATGGTGATCCTGGGACACTTTTGACTCAAAGTTTTCAAGCAACTTTTTTGATTTTCAGTAGATATCTGCATTTTCCAGTAGAGAGCAGATATTTTTCACATATTTCTTTCGGTCAAAAGTTCAGGGGTTTTGTCAAAATACATTTTCTGGCATAATTTTTTCAAACAATTCCACGTGGGAAGCTGAAGCCGAGTCCTGTGGGAAGGGAAAAGAGCAGCTTTAGCCCTTTAGCTAAGGTTTTGCAATTGCAACATTATTCCTGTCAGGAGGGACTGGAATAAGTGGGTGCATGTCAGGAGAAAAAGGGAGGGGAAAAACCCCAACAATTTACAGTCTAAAGCAATATAACTGAGTATATTGACAATAATGCCAAAAAATAACATCTGTAGTGAGAACAGCATGTAACTCACTGAAAGCAGACAGCAGTACTTCTGACAACAGGGCAGCGATGGACTCTGAAAACACAGCAACTTTTCAGAAGCAAAGTAAACAGAAATAAGAAGACAAGATGCTGGTTTTACCTTTAAGTACTCTGCTCCAGCCACTTCTTACAACTGTAATGCATGGTAAGAGAAATTCAGTTTGAAGAAAATAATTAAAGAAAAAACTGTGCCATAAGAAACATGCATTACTAGAGAACTTCAGCCACAAATAATCAAAATTGAAATGGTGAAGTAAATTGTCTGTGAACATTATACATGCTGAGTTTATTTTCTTTTTTCAACTTCTGACTTAATTGCTTTCTGTATGTAATTTCTTTCCCAAGGATTTTTCTCTTTGAGTCATCATCTGTTCCTACCTCAGTGAGAACAGAAACCCAGTGACATGAGGGTCCAAAAAACGGACCTGCCATACTGTTGCTCAGGCAGAAAGAGAAGGTCAATTATTTTTTAGATTCTGAGAAATCTGACAAAGACTTTTATGAACATCACCCCCAGAAAAGGACAACACTATCTCTTATAGAGTTCTACAGAAAAAAATGTCTCCAGTGGGATTTGGTGAAAAAGGTGCTACAACACTGGAATGCAGGCTTATAGTTTAATGTAACTTTGGTCCAAAATTCAAATAGCTTATTTTTAAGACAAGATAAGGAAAAGAATAGGATACTACCATATCACAAGATTTTATGTTCTTTTGTCACACTTACTATCTCGTATATTTTAGAAGCTGCCAGAAAACTCACCAAAGGTGTCAAAAATGTTCAGCTAGGCCCTGCATACTGCAGGCTCAAAAAGTTCAGACACAAAGGAGAGGGGGAAAAAAAAATCAATGCAAAGCCAAATTTCCAGCAAGGTGGATTTTTGTGGAAGAAAGTAAGGTATTAGAGGAGGAAGTAGTGTCTGACATCCTCCAGTTCTCAGGTTCTTAACAGTCAGACATCAGCCCTCAATACTTGAGAGATAAGGGTTTTTCTGGCTGGGGACATACCCTCAGCAAAGAAGAAAAGTCAAGTTTCTATGGTCATGTCAATCCACTATCATAAAACTACCTAAAATACTTGCTGACTCGGTTGAGTAACTTGGCAGAGAAACTTTACTCCAGGTTATGGCATCAGATTGCTGGTGACCATTTCTTCTTTTCTCTGCACTTGAGCAGGACAAATTAATTCCTCTTCCCACAGTTTAGTGGAGATGGGGACTTGGATGAAGGTTATCTAAAATACATTTTAAGAAGCTAAAGCATTAAAAATCCACCCTTTATAAAAATGGATAAAAGAAGCAAACAGTCCAAAACCTGTGTTCATTTGCTCCTCTGCTGTGCTCCAGAAACAGTTCATAAAGTAACACTGACAACTAGGAATAATTTCTATGGACCTCCAATTCACTGCAAGCTTTGCATCTTTTACAAAGTCTAAAGTACCCTGGCAACATTCATTTCTACTCAAGGAAATTATCTGTGAAATTAATCTTCTGTAGGGATTCAAGCATACTCACATTAAAAAAACAAAAACCAAAAAACAACCAACTTGGAACATGTAATTTCAAAAGACATCTTTGTTCATACTCCAGGTCATGGCATCGTCCACTATCAATCCATTATTGCCCATCCTAAAAACATTTTAAAAACATCAGGTATTTTATTCATACATTCACTTGCAGGTGCCCTCTTGGTTACGGTTATTTGCATTGTAGAAATAGCATGTCTTACTTCTTTTCTTATGATAAAAGCTCCAAAAATGAAAGATGATAACTGTGTGCCTGTGAGGTTGGTTAGAGCCTCGTTAGTCTCTCTACAGACTTCTGCTTTGAGATCTCCAGCAGTTCATGAGGAACATGAAGCTGTGTTTCCACAGCTCCTACATCTCTAACTGTATCACAGTGCCCAGCAGCACTCACTTCATGTTGCCCAACTCCCAATGAGATTTTCAGCTTCCTTCCACATTCTCACTTTCTACTTTTTGAAATATTTCCTTAAGCCTTAAGTTCCTTAAGCCAGAACTGTCCTCCTTTGCTGCATCTAAAGCTCAGACACACCATTAAATTCCAACAAGGTAAAAACTCACTGTCTATTAAAAGAGATGTAGTAACTAGCCATTTTTATAGTCTTAAAATATAGCAAAGATGACATTTAATAAATTTTAAGCAACTTCAAGTACTGGTTATATTAATTTGAAACAAGCCTGTGTTAGCCACAAGCTGAGCATCCAGCAGGGAGATTGTGTGGCACAGCTGACCCTTAATTCATTAACTCAAACACAATTATTCTATTTACCAGTGTGACTTCCACATTGTAGCTGAGAGATGGACTATCAAGGGCTCTTCAGAGCCCAGAGCACTCCTGAGATCTGGGGCATCTTTTACCAACATTTCCTTTGTTGCTCAACTTCTGACAAGTCTGTTTTGTCTTTGGAGAAGACAACGTCGCAGTCCTTTGGGATGCCTAGTCTGCCCAAAGCCAGTGAGATGACACCCTACCAGGACAGGCTGAGCGGATGGTGCCTAGTCTGTGCCCTGAGCCCATCCACACAGCAAATTACATTGCTCTTGAGGATAAAGCGCAACCAGACGTTTTTCGTCCTGCAAAAATAAGCTAGGTCATGTGGGGCAATCCATCCAGCAAGGAGTATGAAAAAGTGGTAAATATAGCCTCAAGCTCTACCTCAGGGTGAACCTAATGGCAAGTTAAATCTAAATTAAAAATCAGTGAGCTTTACTACCCAGCCTGAAGGACACTCTGGTGAATAATAACCAAGTATTTTTCCGAGTCTTTGACTCTTCCTTTTATCCATGCTTTCTTCCTTCCCCTTCTCCCCCGTTTTTGCACTGGAAGTTTTAGTGGCAATATGTGCTGCAACAAAACCCTGAGCTGTTTCTCCAGGTGCAAGAGGCTTACTCTAACTGTAGTCACAAGAGGGTGAGACTCTTGCAAGTTTTGACTTCATTTGGGATCCAAAAACAACCTGGCAAGAGTCCCGGTTCTGAGACAAAACAAAAAGTTTGCCCACTTCCTCCAAAAACGATCTTTAGTTTGGAAAGCAGGAAAGAGCAACAGCTGTTTCATTCCTGGAAAATACTCTTGGAACATCTAATTCATATCTTTCTAATTAAACCTGTTCAGAAAGCACTGTATCTAGCGGGCTTACATTGTACAAATAGGGTTTTTTCATCTCATTAATACCAGAACAGCCTGTCATTAAAATAAACACAATAAAAATGGTTTGTACTACCCAGCATTTGAAATCCCCTCTGAGACTTCTGATAGTAGGATGATAAGTTCTAAAGCTCTGATTTAGAACACAGTAAACTTTTACAGTTTGCAAAGCAGATAAAGTTTGACAATTTAAAGCTTACAAAATACTGAAGAGTAAAGATTTAAGCATCAGCTTGGTAACAGGTTCCTTGCCTAAACTGTGCTTTCTATTAACAATAAAAACACAAGTAAGAGGATCCACAGAGCGGACATGATCTCTAATCCTGGACACAGAAAGAACCATGGTTGTTTTGGCTTCCTGCTCACTTATATTCTAAAACTAATTTCAAGCTAGTGAGCATGACAATGTTAATACTGCAGAGCTCAAACTTTATTAGAGAAAAACTAAATGCAAATATTTGATCAAATGACAAGTGGCATTGTTTCTATTGACAAGTATTGTTTGTACTACTGTGACCCACAGGAACCCTAGTCAACAGCCAGAAAAGCAGAGATACAAATGATGACAGCTGCCACAACATGTGCAGATAGATGGAAGAAAGCACAATTATCCCATTTTCCAGTGGATGAAAGCCTGGCAGGAGCTTTGCTCTCCTCAAGAGCAGAGCAAGGGAAGGTCACTGCCCAACTTCTTCCACTCCATAGAAATAATTTTGCTTGAAGAAACATAAGTTTGTGGGGAAAAGCAACATCAGACTGGGCTACACTGACTCATCTGCTTACACTCCTCTAGCTTCATTCTGTCCAGCCCAAAAACAAGCAGAGGTGTCAAGAGCAGATGGCATACTTCAGGTCTCCTGTGATCATAGGTGTGCTGGGAGAGAATGCTTTTGCCTGTCTTTTCTCCAAACTCATGAAGCCTCTGGCTGCACACCACAGATGGGACTTATGAATGAATTTCAGCATGTTTAGGAAGGGTCATGCCACCACTTATCATAGAAGTGTCATATCAGGGTGACCTAAGAAGCAGCTCATACTGATATCCTCAGTCTCTTCTGCAGTTACCATTTATGCTTCCAATGCCTTTCTAAAAATTCCTAAACTTCAAAATTTCGTGATTTCTAAAACTTCCCCACGCCTAAGGATAACCTCAGAGCAGCACTGTGACATGGAGTTTCAGCTCAGTGCCTACAGGAGGAATCACGGCTTCTGCTCACAAACTGCAGCTTGAAACACACTGCCCTTGTTTCCATGGTTGGTATGACAAAACAGCTGCTCTGTCTGCTCTGCACAGCCTTGCAACAGGTTGTGAGCCATGCTCAGGCTGCAGCTTGCTGTGCTATCACTGGGGAGGAATGAAGCAGGAGGGAGCTTATCAAAACCAAATACCTTACAAAACAGGAAAACTCCGTCCCCAATTGAGGGCAGCTATGGTACATTAAGATAGTATCAAGTGAGTGCCACACTGCACTGAAAAGGCTATTTTGCATCACAACCAGTGGCTGTGTTGAAAAAGGACTGAGAGTAAGAAATGGGATGAGGAAGGAGAGGGGAAAAGAAATGCAATGAAACCATAAGAATAAGGTTCAGACTGAGTCCCAGAACTTGGAGGACTAAGTGTAGTCTCTCGTACACAGCTGATACTTAGCACATGGCAGTCTGGGAACCAGCAGGACAATAACTGGCCATCACAACAGAAGTGCTAAACTTCTGCTGGCCTGAGGCAAACCACATGCCACTCATTCAACTTTCCCTGTTACTTCGGTCCGCCTGAAGAAGGAGAACGAAGTGATTTTTTCACTGCATTGGGCACACCACCATGAATGTTTTAAAAAATCTAGTACAAGTCCCATCTCCCAGACATACCAAAGCTAAAGACTGATCAGATTCAGCATTGGGTTCCGGTCAGTTCAAAAGCATACAGCACTTCAGTTAGCTCTGAACTTGATTTAAATTCCCTGATGAAGCCTGAATTTTGACTGAAACCCATTTCTCTTGATATGAGAGCTACAGTGCATATACTAATATATCATTAAAATTATCTGTAAGTGTGAGATACTATAGCTTGCAAGCAGAAAATTAACAGTTCTCTCAGAGGTGCAGAGAGATGACCTATACTTTGAAATTCAATTGTGAAAAAAACAAACAAACAAACAAAAACCAAACTCCACAAACAATAAGAACAAAAGCATGCAAGATAAACAACTACTCCTCAATCTACTCACAGTCAAATTTCAGATCAAAACTTGGCAGGATGAATACTCAATAAGAACCACATCAAATTTAGTGCAAAACCAATAACTAAGTAAACTTTGGGGTTTGGGGTGGGGTGTGTACTTTCGGCAGCAGGGAAAGGGGCTATAATGATGGCCCCTGTAAGGAGCTTCAAGAAGCTTCCCTGGCTCCAAGGAGGACCTGCCTCCAGACCAGGCCAAGCCAATTAGCAATAGGGAAACACCTCTTAGAATCAATATTTGTAAGGGGAAGAAGCAGTTTGGCAAGGAAGAAGAGAGCCATCAGAAAACCGTCAACATGAACAAAAAGACCATAAACAACATGAGAGGGGAGGAGGAAGGAAGGACACCGAGAAATAGACACCCACATCAGCAAGGACAAGAGTGGGGAGAGGTAAATTGAGTCTCCTGCAGCCCATGGAGATTCAACAGTGGAGCAGATCCCCATGTGTAGGCTGTGACTATGTTGAGAGCTGGTAACAGAGCAAGAAGATGCCAGAGATGCTCAACGTCAGAGCACAGGGAGAAGGTGCCCTGGACTGAAGACCTGTCTGCAGCCCATGGAGGTCCCCATGCTAGAGCTGGGAGTTGCACCTAAAGAAGTCTGTGACTCTGTGGGAGGTCTGTGTTGAAACACTTTGTTCCTGAACTCTTTTAGCTTGTGAGAAGGACCTCACGCTGGAAAGAGCAGCATAGACAAACTGACTGAACCCCCATTCCCTGTCCCCTGTGCCACTGGCGGGGAAGGTAGAGAAATCGGGAGCAAAGTGATTTGAGGCTGGGAAGAAGGGAGGGGTGGGGGAAGGTGTTGTGAGATGTGGTTGTTATGTCTCACTATGCTACTCTGATGGATTGGCAATGAATTAAGTTCATTTTTCTCTCCCAAGCTGAGTCTGGTTTGCCCATGACCATAATTGGTGAGTGAGCCATGCCTGTCCTCATTTTAACCCAAAACCCCTTTGTTATGTTTTCTCTTCCCAACTCACCAGGTTGGGGGAAGTGAGTGAAAGGACCACATGTTGTCAGCTAACGCTGAAACCACGTCAACTACCTACCCTAAGACTAGCATAAAATCCCTGCTAATTCCAAGGCCTCTGCTGCTAGAAGCTGTATCTGACAAAATGACAACTACCGTCTCAGAGGTGCTGAATACTCTAAGGTCCTCCTGAAGCTGGTGGGAAAACAGCAAGTTCAACACTCTCCAGAGCAAGGCCCTGTATAACGAGCACCTGATAAGCTTGGAAAAGAGACAACATGGGGAAGTACCAAGTAGCACACAGGAACGGCACAGTTTCTGCCTGTTTGCTGTCTGCCCTAGCACAGCAGCTATCAAGCTTCAAAAAAAGCTGGCAGCCAACAAGTTTTCATCCAAGACATACTTAAGCTGAAGGAGCATCTGCCACAGAAAACTGAAAATGGGAGAAATTTTAGAGAGGTTCCAGAAATGTCCAGATGAATCCATGTCGGGAAGATGAGTCTTGCATTTTTAAATAGAAAAACACCACCTACAGCCCAGAAACAGACTGTATGTGAAGGAGATGTCCTTATTTTCCAGCCCTGTTCTTACATCTCTCCCCAGGAATCTGCTGTTGACCATTATTTTCCTTTAAAAGTCAGCAGCACACTCAACAAAACCAAGGGTCTCGTAAATTAACACCCTCCACCAACACAGAAACCACAATCTGCTGCTCAGGTGCTGCCTTTGAGAACTCTTTCAGTAGAAAAAGAGGCTTTCTTGGTTGGGTGCATAGCCTTCTTGGTTGGGTGCACAGCCTTCTTGGTTGCTATTGCAGCCCTAGGGGCTTGTTCCTATCATGCCTTTCATGTCCCAGGTTTCTATTCTCCTTTAGCTATAACATCAGCCCAAGTTGCCCTTCTGGAACTTCACAGACGGACATGTGCACTTCTTTCTATCTCTTTAGACTACCCCTTCTTGTCCCAGACTGACTGTGGGGCAGGCTGGACTTCTGGCCTGACCTTGTACTGCCATAGGTCTTAACTCTTCACGCAAGCAGCAACCTTTAAAAGTGCCCCTTTTCCAAACAATTCTTGGGGATACACTTTTGTCTGCTTGCAAAAAGAAAATGTCTTGGTGGTGAAGCTCACCCATGGAGATCAAAGGGATAGATTTCCGTCTATAAATTTAGCATTTCAATTTTTAAGTGTTTTGATATGCATGTTTTTGTTTCTTTGGTAGAATATTTCTGTAAAAAAATTAGGTTTTGCCTGTTGAAAAAGCTATTGTTTTTATTTGAAACTGACAGAAGAATTATACTTGCTATCAAAATAATTCTTTGTTTGACTGCAAAGAGATTGCTTTTGCTATTTTGCTATTTTTACAACAATTTGTACTAGAAGTGTCTTATTTTGTCTTACTTAAAATCAGCAGTCAGCCTTTTACGTTTGGATGTGGTATCCCGTAGCACAAAAAAAAATGCACTACAGAGAAGAACTGGGCTACTTAACTGAAAAAAAAAATTGCAGTAGCATATTATTTGGAACCAATTAGCTAACAAAAAGTATTTTGCTATAGTAAAAGGACTGATTTTCTTCCTGTTAAAAGCTCTGTTGTCACCTCTTCTTTTGCTCACAAGATGTTAAAGTACTGTCTTTAAAATTGGCATGTTGTGAAATCCTCACAATGTACCTTTCAGGAATTCCAAAATGTTGAAACTCCCTTTTAACTTAGATAAAGGTACACATATTCAGCATTCCTAAGAATTCAGCAGTTTGTTTCTTTAGGATGCATAATACTTTTAATGCAAAAACTGATACAGTGATATGCAGTAAAATATGCAAAAGAGTAAGAAAATACTTTTTGTACACATAAGACAGATGTCTGCCAATGAAAAACCATCCTGAAGACATACTCATAGTTCTGTAGAATAAAATGTTTTACTGAAAAAGTAAAAGTTTACTCAAACCTGAAAGATACTAGGTATCTTCAGCTCCTACTCAGCATGATTCTTGATAGTTTAAAAATACTGAAAATTCAGAAACTTGGTAACAATGGAAAGAACAGAAGATAACAAAGGCTAGATCACATATAGTCCAGACAGAACTCCAGTGGACTCAACAGTTATTTAAAAGAGAGGTATATTTGACCCATAAACCTCTAATAAGCTTTTATGTGGTCAGAGGACTGTTTAGAAATGAATTTAGGAAGGAAGTCAGGACTGAATCATTGATAATTCGCAATTCACCCCTCACAAAGCTGAACTTACAAAAATAGTACATCCAATAAGCAATTCATTCTGCTCCCACTATTAGCCAGAGTTGCACAGCTTTTGCACAATACTTTTACTGCAGAAATCTTTGAAACTGAGAAATGAGATGGCTTTTTGAGAGACCCATTTTCAAAACCAGGATTTTTGTAAAGGATGATGCCATATCATGACAGAGGCACTGAAGCATCAGTAATGGAAATGCTACCATTGAATAATGATATTTTTGCACTAGCCAAACAAAAGCTATTTTTGTTCCTCCCAAAAACAATTCAGGAGAGATTTCCTTAAGCTGATATGTTTCTTTGTCAGTGCTACATCTTTTTTCCTTCTTCCAACAATGAAAACTGGAAAACAAACACTGAACCAAATACATCCCTGGCTCAAGCTCATTGATTTTTTTTTAGGAATGGATCTGACAGCCTACATCACAACAAACTATGTGTGGATTCCAAAGGCAATGAATAATCCCCTCTAGGCTCAGATGCAAAACATAAGCATTGTTCCTGTCCCTTCTTTTGCTACTTTAATATATGCCTGACCTTACACTATGCTCGGTCCTCAACACATGGTGTCACTTACAGATCCCAAACAAACATTTTGTAAGAGAAGGATTTCAAGGCAGATTCCGAGAGCTGAGCTGGAAACACAGAGGTGGTTTAGCACAACTGGCTGTTAAAAAGCACTTTCAGCAGGCTGCTTTCCCCAGCACTGCTGGCTGTTTTCCAAGAGCTACACCACCTACTCCTAGTCGAGGATGCACACTCTTCTTTCCTTACACAGACTGGCTCATCCCCCTAAAAATGGTTGTTGTTTGGCAGCATATCTCTGGATTCTATCTGATTTTCTTAAAAACATCAAGACTCGCATGTGTCTGCCCAGTGCTGCTGAGACAAGAGCAGCTGCCCTTCCACTGTGACTGCCCATCCAGCATCCAGCTACCCTCTTAGGCTCTAGACTTCCCTATAAAGTTACT
>NW_010290453.1:0-23352 GCF_000700745.2 Antrostomus carolinensis | reverse complement strand
CCTACATAATCTCATTTGATTAATTTGGCACAGCCTTTGATAACCTTTCACTGAGAAGCATTTGAGAATATTTAAAGATAAGAGCTGTGTGCAGTTACTGAACAAGATCTACTTAGTCTCCTTAGTTTTCAGTCTTTTCAGAAGGTTTTTTTCCCATAGCTCAAGTCTCAGCAATTGTTCTGTGAGGTTCTGGGGAAGCTGTTGGGATTTTCTTGTCTGCTGTCCTTAAACAATAATTCTGCTAATTTAGGAAGACTGTAACACAGATGCAGAAAAGAAAAAATAGCTCTAGTTCCAGCATTTGAAACCATGTCCAGCTCTCAGCCACAGCAGTGCAAACTGCAGAAAGCAAGCAAATGAAAGTTAAGCCAAGGATGCAGTTACACACTACACACAGCGTAAAATCAAGCACACGTGAAATGAAAGGATTGTAACAAAGACCTCAGCTGGATCCCTGTAATTCTAGAGAAGGCTTGAGAAACTGTGCACTACAGCTAGACTAGAACTGAGAAGAGAGCTCTTAGCACAGGAATTTTTAATTAATCCCAAACTTGCAACAAGCCAGCTGACCTTTGTCTCATTTTGTTAGCAAGGCATAAACAAAAATAAGTGTGTTTAACTAAATTTGCAGTCCTCCAGATGCGACATAAATATGTATCTACATATATGTTAGACTTTTTCAAACTGTAGATAAATAATTTTCCTCTATAGCCATAAATCCATTAAAAACATCATATTCTAGCTTGCTGCAAGCACATGTGCCTGTATATGAGAAAGAAAGACACAGAGAGAAGTTCAGAGCATATAAACCCATTTTACTGATCATCTGACGTGGATCCTTCAGACACAAGAGATCCACAAGCATTTCTGGACAACACATTGTAAGCCACATGTTCAAAGATCTTGCTGCAGAAAAAACTCCACGGTATTTCTGTTCCGCTATTTGGGTGAGTCCTGCTTTCACTGCTGCTTGATAAAAACTGGATTCCTCATGGTGCAAACACCCTCCTGCCAGGCCTTCCACCTGCATTGGCTGTATCAGTTGTCCATTTGGACATGATCAAGCAAGTGAAAAGGTGCAGGCAAAGTCATCGCTATTGCCATCTTGTGCTGTGTTTCCACAGGGTACAGACAGGAATTAAGTAACAAAGTTTATGATTCTGCTCAAATAGCTTTGAAGGTCACTGTAGCATAATTCTACCTGGATGTCCTTACATCCCAAATGCTTCTGGAGTCAGTGCTGTGTGTGGGAACCCAGACTGAATTGCTGTGGGGTGGAAGAAGTTCAGTAGAGCTGGAGAGGAACTAGAAGCTTTCTGAAAGGTCAATGCTTAAGCCATGCTGGTGCAAGAAATATCTGTAAACTCTTCTTCCCTTTCTTCATGTTTACCTTGCTCTTTCTAAAACTAAACTTTGCTGAATGATATATAGCTGCTTGAGCAGAATTCAGCCCTTTCCCCAGTGAGACACCGAAATGTCTTTGAAGACTGGGAGATAGGAGGGGATGGGAATGGTTAAGCCCACACAGAGGGGTGGGGAGCAGAAAGGACAGAGTCCTCAGGCTCATGTGAAGTTCTGCTGCTTGTTCCCAGAAGCAATCCCAGGGAGGGTTCTGCACGCTGCGGTGAATAGAGAAGCCCAGGGTTCACATATCATTGTGTAGCACCAGAGAGCAGCAGGATGTTTTGACAGGAAAGCTTTTTGCTTGCCACAGGCTACAATCTCCTGGCTTAATGTCACAGCACAGCAGCCATTATTGACCAGAATTAACACCACCACTTTGACAAGGTCAGCAGAGTCTTCCATCTCATGTTTAAATCATCACACAAATGACTCTGAGTTGTGATGTCTTTTGTAACTTTGTCAGTGGAAAGAGACAGGCACCTCCAGATGGTAACAGAAACCATGGGCTACAGAAGGACCACAGATTAAGGAGGTATCTAATTTAAAATCTCAGTTAAGTAGGTGGGAAGACTCTAGAGCAAGGTATTCAGGGTAACATTGGGTGGTAAAAGGAACAGGAATTAGCAGAGGTAGGCAGCAGAAACCAAAAATGACACTGAACTGTAAGCACTGCCTAACTTATTCTGTATTTGTAACTAGTCTGAGCTGCGATCTTGCTGCAAGGCCAGTGGAAGTCCTATGTATCACTGCTGTCCTGCAGTCTCCTGTGAATATGGAGGGCACAACTGGTAGCATAAGCAGGGGATATAAGCAAGTAGGATTTGACAGTAAAGGTCACAGGTTTTTCTCTGATCTTTTGAGAAACTATTGAGCCTCACAAGCATAACTTTTTCAAGCCTTCTGAGTTTGAGAGCATGATTTAAGAGACACTTCACACATCGAGATCCAATGATGACTCAAGACAGAAAAACAATTTAGCTTACTAGAAGTTTTCAAAATATATATATTTTTTTTTTTTAATACTGGATTCAGCCAATAGCCAGGAGGAAAAATAGTTTCAAACCCCTTCAAGGTAGCTTTATGCACCAGTACCCAGCAACCTATGTGGAGCACTAAATCACAAAGGTTTAATAAAAGGACTGTCTTCTCCTGCTTGAACTAGAAAGGAGCAGCTTTCCTCCTCAGACAATGACAGCTAGGCCAGTCTCCCTGTGGGCAGTTTAATTAAAGATCAGTAACCTCCTGGTATTGACTAGCCATGTTTCCCCATCTCTGTTCTTCACTGATAAATCATTTGTTACCATCACAATCAGAAGCATCTGTTCTCTGTCTGAGGGAAAAACACCATTCTCTTTTAATCAGCAACGTACAGAATGCAATACTAGAAGTGCCTTTTTTAATTCTAACTTATGCAAAGTCAGGCTGACTTGCATTTTGATACATTACGTAATGGGTAATAGTACAGAGTTAAAATCAATTGCCCATATGCTACCAAGCTTCTAGCAATGACCTGAAACAGAAGGGAATTAAAAAAAAAAAACCACAGCCCAAGAACAGCATGAAGAGTTATTATGTGTAGCACTACAGCAGAAGAAGCAAGTATATTTCCTGGTTCCAGCTGGCCATGAGTACAAATCCTGACCAAACACACGCAGTTGCTGCGCAATAATGATCTTGTTTATGCTTTGATTCTTGTCTAAACTATGCTTCCTGGGAGTTTAATGTAAAACTAGTAGAGTACAAAAATTCACATCAGTGGGAACTGGACTGTGGTGAATGGAATCATGACTGAGAAGACTCCTGAGAAGACACAGTCAGTCAGTGACCCAAGCTGAAACACAAGACACAAGCGCAAGTTTAAAAAGCAAGAGAGGAACTCGATTGCTCGTTGCGAAAGGAAAGGAACTCATGCTGCCATCAGGCCACATTATTGCAGCAAGATGACTGCAGAGTCTTCAGAAGTGTCTGAAATATCTCAGAAGATCCTATTCTGCAGAGCCAATGAGCATCTACAGATTTTGTGGCTACATACTAACTGCTTACAGAACTGCTACCAATGAAACTGTTACTTTAATCAGGTAAACCAGGTGTTTACTTTAGTCCTACATTATGGGACAGGCCACATACTGATTTACTTTTTAGGGAGACTTTTCATTGTTGCTTTAATCCCTTTAGAATCCCTCCCTAACCCCCAGTGTTTTGTCTCAAGCATGGTGTGACTGGCAAAACTGATAAAAATGAATCCCAGATGTTAAACTTATTCTTACAAGCTGGGGAAAAAAAAAATGTTACCCTCTCAGTGCTGAGCAGATTGGACCCAATGAGCTCCACTCATAATTTAGTATTTTTCAAGGTCAAAATAAAACTCCAGATGTGATATTCATTTGACTAAATGTAAATATATACCTTGAAGCTTGTGCTCTCAGGATCTCTTTCATAATCACTGAAGAACAGGCAAGTTCATCTGAATCATCAATCCTGGGACGAGCTAAACTGCACTTGAGAAAGTGTCTTAGAAGTGTCATCTTCATTGGCCCTGTAGAAGATCTGGACAAGCTGAGAAGTGGATACATATACATGAGACATGAGTGCATACGTATACATGTTTGGTCAGACATATCTCATTTACAATGACTGGGGTTACCATTAGACTATTCTATGTTCTACTTAATGGTTTTCTTCCTGCCACACGGGAGAACACCAAATAGCTATACTTGGTTGTAAAAAACTGAGTGCTGCTAAGTCTGCACTGCTGTGTGAAATTCAGAAACCTGGGGTGTAACATCTTCATCTAACTCATGTAAAATTCAGCATGTGTACATAACACTGCAGCTCAACAAACAGTACTGTGGATATTCTTCAATGTACAGAGATATTTCTAATCACTACATAAAGAAAGGTTAGAGATTCTGGTATATTTTTAATTTCTGATCATTTGCAGTAAGTCTGCACCTGTCCAACTAATAAATAATTTAAACTGTAAAGCACTAGAAGCAAAATATAAAAAAGCATTTCATTTAGAAGCACATGCCTAAATATTATTATTAATTTATATAACTGAATCTATCTCCAGCTGTGAAGTTTTTTCTGCCCAGTTTTCTGAGCTTTTTGTTGTTGCTGTTTTTTTAATCTAGGCTCTTATGAGTTTATTTTTTTTTTTTTTGTTTTTATGATCGTATCATAATATTGAAGTTACACTAAATATCAGTAAAAAACATACTGGAGCAGTCAGTGAATCAACTGTGTGATTCTTATGCTTCTGTATACATTTTTGCTGCTCTGAATGCCATTACTAAGAAAATAGTACCTCCCTCCACTGCCTTTATTCCTACACCTCACAAAACAGACCTGCATGAGATTCAATTCTTCCATTCCTTTCCAATCCAGCTGAATTACAGTGCTCATTATTATTGGCAAATTGTAGCATTAATGAAATAAAAAAGTAACAAAGCAGTTTGTAAAAATGACACTCCATAAACACTAAAAGAAGTTACCCCTGAAATAACGTCATTTAATCAGTATTATTTTTAGTAATTAATTTAGATTATGTTTCTTATCGATTCCCTCTTGGATCTCTGTATTGCACAGTGATGGGAAAGCCAGTTTAGAGAGTGCTACATATACTATATCAGTTCCCAAAGCATAAGGAACAGGACACCATAAAGCAAGTAAAGTCAGGCAACACTACCATTTCAGACCAACTAGTTTTTTAAAGCTAGGTTCTTGCCACTACAGATGTGAAAGACTCATGAAAATGCAGACAGAGTCTACCTGAGATTGCAGGAAGCCTGAAACAAGAGCCCTGAGATACCTCCTATTTTGTTTTCAAATCATGTTATCTCAGATACCAAGAATAATACAATAGCCTCATGAAGCCTGTCCTTCTTGAAAGCACAAAGAGGAATTCAGTTACAAAGAGTTCTGCCACTGTTCTTCCTTAATTTCATAGAAGAGACAAGCACATTCTTCTTCCAAAGTACAATGCCAATAATGCTGTTGCACACTGTGTGGCATATAAAAATCATTCTGCTCTGATGTAGTCGCTTCTGTAGTGCTATAAAAAGGTATTTTGGAGCTCAGCACCATTTCCTCAAAGCCTTGCTTGCAGGTCCTAATTGTCCTGCAGAATCCCTTCCTGGACAGCTGCAGCAGCAACCACAACTGCTTCTTTATTCATTCCCTTGGAGCTCTCTTCCTCTCCCTTTGCCAGTGCTCCGTACCTGGTTTGCAGTAACTGCAAACTAGAGTTAGCGAGCAGCGGCTAAACTGGGATTACCCTGGTGCCTCACGTACTGCTGTGTGTTGAAGAATGGCTCAGGGATAAGGGCCACAGTTCGACTGAGCAATTGTACAACCAGAGCCTGTTTTAGTAGGCCCTAGTTGACATAAGTTGAGTGGAATTTTCCGATACATGCAGTTTAGCTGCTACGTGCAGTTTAGCAAGAACAGGCTGGCCTTGCAGGATAAGAAATGAAACAACTTTGTAGAAGAAGTAGTGCTTGGCAAGCAGGATGCGCTGATATAGTTTTACTGACTCTGTGAGAACCGCAAGCAAGAGAACAATGCAAGTCTGTATATGTAACCTTTAGTATTATAACCAATCATTTTTTTGCCTAATAGTATGATGTAATTAATCACCGATCACCTAATGTCTAATCGGCACAACTAACTGCATAAATGAGTATTATCCGGGCTAATAAATCGATTCACGATCTATCACTCATATTGGGTCGGCTTCGTGATTCCTCCACCGCTCGCAGCTGTGTTTGCCTTGAATTTGAGAGAGACCTTTGCTGGCTTCTTAGGAATCCTTAACTGGTTTTAAAACAAAAATACGGGTAAAACTATACGCATAGTGACAAGGTCTTCACTACCAGGCATATGCAACAGAGTTTTTACAACACTACCCACCTTCTTCCCCTTAATTCCACTAGCTGTATTAGTCAAAATAGTGAGCCTTCATCTGAGAATAGCATTAGTTTTAATTCAAATTATGTCAGCGTTGCTCAGTCCATGCAACAACTTCATAGGCTGGTGCCGCAAGATACTAGTTGAGTGTTAGAAACTCTGTTAAAATGAAGCATAGTTTGCCCAAACAATTAGCGTTAGCTAACCATCAGAATGGCATTTATGTGCTAGTAACCACGTCCATATTCCAAATTCTTGTCCCCGTGTGTAATCATTCCAGTAAAATTGCAACTGATTGCAGCTATACCTAATATGGCATTGAGTTTCAGATTCTGGACCATGGCACTATGCTATGGGCTATTTCTGAATAAATTCTGTCTCATCAGCCAAGTTACAAAACCAACAGAAAGAGCAGTGGCACATTCCACTTCAGTTTATGCAATAACTCTGTTTTTTCCCAATACAATCAACAGTTTCTCAAGCCCTGTGTGAGTATTCTACTAACATTTTCAAAACACCAGTATACAATTCATAGGTGACAAATGACCTAGCTGTTAAGAGCTTGGCAAAAGCTGAATTTTTGGCTTGGTTCTTCCAAAACAAACTCTCCTCAATACAAACAAGAAGTAACTGCTGTCTGATTCTCCTGCTTATGCCTAGTGGTGTAGCTACAGGACAAAGCACAACGTCAGATTTTCCCGTCCACTTTTGCTACTCAACCCTTTTATAGCAACTTACCACATTTTTAAAAGAGAGAAAGAAAAAGGTTGTGTGGTTAGACCACCAGTTGTTTCTATCTGTGAGCATATGCTGGAAGAGAATAAAGGACCTATTGTTAAAGCAATCTTTGATAATGAAACGCTACCACTGCATCTGCTGTAGCATTCTTCTTTGATGTTGGGCAAATCACTAACACAAAACCTCACAACAGACCTCTGATAACAATTTTTTTTTTTTTTAATATCTAATCTGCAGTGAAAGCTGGCAGGAGCTGAACATACAAAAAACTTGTGATTTTATGTTCCCAGGGGAAGTATAAATGAACTTTCTGATACTTTATAGTAAATACCTCAAAGCAGTGAATACATCTGATTTTAATCTCTCTGTATGTAGAGTTACATTACGTAAAACAGGGTAATACCATCAGCTTAGCCACTTCAGCTTTGTGAAAAAAATACATGCATTTTTGTGAAAGTCACACTGAGGACCACTGGAAAACCTCAGGAAGAACTATGTAAGTTTGTTCTCAAAATAAAAAACATGTTCTCATTAAACAAAACATGAATCCACACAGCAAGCAATGAGAACCAGTTAAAATTTGAATAAAAAAGAGTCATTAGGAACACTTGAAAGGAATCAATACAAAAAACATTCATGACAATCTTTTAAAGATCTCATACCACATGCACCCTTGATTCCATACTTGAGGTTCTAACAGCAGCAGGCATTTCTCAACCTTAATACTGTTACAGCAGATTTCTTTAATAAAAAACATGTAACAACTCAATTTGCTGTGAGTGATACAACACTTTTTGCAGCAGTGGTATATTTGACAAGTACACTATGTTTACTGCTCCAAACTATGTCCCCACAACACAGCCATAAATAATAAAGAGCATACAGCAGCATGTATTGTATTAGGTGGCACAGAGTGGCAACTGCTAAAAAAAGACAAAAAAAGAAAGAAAAGAAAGGACACACACAACCCACCAAGAGCAGTGCTTTAATGCAGCTGCTTCTAATTCTCAGTAATAGAATTAAGCGATGGCAGGGAAGTGAGGCCATGCATACGGCTTCCCAGTATCTGCTATTCACACACACACACACACACAGAATCAGCAAAATCTTATTTTTAAAAGCTAAAGAGGATGCAGGAGATGGAGTCTGTTTCCTAGAGATAGAAACTTACTCTGAATAAACATCCAGACATAATTAGGCATACATGGTCTCCAACAAACTTCCAGATACAATAATCGTTTGGGAGAAAATATTTTTGTTGCTGTTGTTTTTCTCTTAATTAATTCTGCATGTAATCAGCGATCTATTCCTGGAGCCTGAGGAGAGGTTTTTTTCCTTAATGTTTTCTAGGGCAATTAACAGCTTTTAATAAAACCTCTCTTGAAGAAGAAAAATTAAGCAGTTCTCTTGCACCCTTCAGATTCACCTACAGTTCTTTAATTCAGTTTACGTTTAAACAATCAGAAGCAGGAGAGTCCTACGTAAGAGTTTCAAGCAAAGAAAAGCTGATCTAAAAGAAACAGCATCATCAGCTGCTGTATTGTTCTAGATCACGTCATTCCTCGCGCTTTTTCTTTGTGCCCACCTCTCCAGTGCTCAGACTACGAACCGTGCCATCTCACCACACACAGCACGCAAGTCGTGCTCCAAAACAGCTTTCTCTTCCCCCAATAATGCTCACGACCATCTGCGAGGTTCAGGCAAACCACTCCTGTACAAATTTAGTACCTGTAAGAAAGAAGGCACTTCTCAACCTCACACCAAAGCCGGAGGAAAGAACGTGAACATAACCTGTGCCAGTAAACATTGTCTTTAGATGTCTGACTAAAACGGTGAGGATTAAACTAATCCCCAACTGTGGGATTAGGATAGATCTTCCTCCCATCAACCTGTCACGGACTACCAGAAAGAAACCAGCACCACCTTCTGCAACGCAGCACAACTTACTTTCCAGGATCTTCTGGATAGACCTTGCCACTTATGGGACTTCAGGTCTGGATAGAACAAATGATTTCCTGCCACTTATGGGACTTCAAGCATTTTAGGTGCCCTTGGTCTACTCTCTTCAGTGTTAAACACTGTCAAAACACAGGTAACTGTGTGAAATTTAATGTGAGAATTTGGTATCTCAATTCAAATAGATAAGAAATCTTATGTTATGTTATCTTTTTGGGCCACATGAGTTAATTGGTATTACTTTGAGCCAAAAAAAAAAAAAAATCTCTCCACCACTGCAGTTTCACTATGATCTGAATAGTTTCATAGCATGCCACATGCATGGGTTTGAAAATAATGCTGAAATTGCTAACCTGAAATAGTAGGTTGGATTTGCCTGTTTAGGACTTAAACTCAGTCTGAGCTCTTCAATTTCATTTTTCATGCCTAAACAGGCTGCCTTGCCAGAGGCACACTAGGGACTATCTGTTTTCATGACTATACAAGCTGTATAAATGCATGCTCGCAAATCCAATAAATTATACAGCCACATATTTAACAAGATATAATATATTTTCCTGTAAATAAAAAAAGAATTTACTCAAATTAACAAAAGAACTCAGAAAAATAGTCAAGTTCTTCTGATTACCACGCTTGAACTTTAGGATTTGTTACATCGCTCAGATGTAAATTGCCTAACAATATAATCCACAACTCAAACATAACACAGATGAAATTTAAATGAAACATGAAGCTAGTATCTATGCTGGTTTGCTTAAAAAAGCTTCAGATAGGGGAAAAAATATTCACAAATAAGATTTGTTTCAATCATATGCATAAATTACTGAGTATGATACCAACACCAACAATGTTACCTTTACCAAAGTAAGGTAACTTTAAGACATTGACTCAAAGTCTCCATTGACTCAAAACTGGATAGAATAAAAGCACTTTTGTCTATACCAGAAAAGGGGAAAATATGGAAGTCTTCTATACTGGACTTACCAACATGGCATTAAATGACATTAAGTCCCCAGAACAGCCAGAAAAGATTTTCGGTGACAGAAACACCAGTTAGGATTGGAAGGTGTTTGTTTTCAAGTGGGATTTTGATCTCTTGCTGCCATTTATGCTGGTCAAAAATCTCTCTCGGGTCTAGCACACTAGGTGCTTAAAGCATTAAGACAAAAAAATCCACAAGAACTTACACATCATTCACCTTGCTTTTATCACTGTACTATTGGTCACTGCTTTTCCTCGCATGCACAGCACCATTTACTTTTGGTTTGGGATTTCTGTCGTGGGGTTGTCTGTGGGGTTATTCTGGGGGGGCCAGGGGAAGCAGGGTTTAAATGGCTATGATGCCTCCCTCTTCATTTCTATAGAGGGTGTGAGTACCTTCCCCAAAAAAGAGCAGGGATTGAATGCTATCTTCTCTACAACGCATGCAGATAAATGAAGGAGCAAAGCCTTCCTGTTCCTCACCTTTCTCTGTTTCCCCAACCACTGCATATTTTAAGGATCACGAGGACGAGGCACCATGTAGTGCTAAGGAACCTACAGTCAGTACTACAGAAACAGTCTTATTTCATAGTTTGATTACATCTGTAGAGCTCCTGACTTTGTATGTTCAGAAAAAAACTGGAGCTGCAGGCTGAAAGATCAAGTTCTTCACCTCTGAGATGTTAATGGTGTGTTTACATTCAGGAAGCCTGGAGATCTTTCTTTGAAAAGCAAATTAAAAAAACAAACCTGAGATTAAGTTTAGGACCTATTTGATCTATCCTTGGGAAAGTCTGTACAATGTAGTCCTTCCCTCAGCTCTGCAGCTTTGAATACTTCAGATGGCGTCACACAGCCAGTTTAGTCACCTATTTATGCAGATACCCCACAGATTTAAGCATTTAATTCTAGATGGTAGCAATTCAAGGCTAAAGTAAGCCCTGAGTTTTCTGGATTTGCCAGGGAGAAATGAAAACACCCTGAGCTGAGCCTTGAAATGGGTCGCCTACTTACTGAGCAAAATATTCTCATAACTAGACTATAACACAAAAGATGAACTTTATTTCTCAAAATCATTGCCAGACTCCAATTAACTTTGCATCGCCTTCACTAGAATCTAGGTCTGCAGCTGAGTTGCAGGTAACATGTTAGTGTGTAGGAGCTTTCAGACAGATAGATCCAGAAAGTTTGTGGTGCTCTGGCAGGATTTTACATACCTGGCTCAAAAATTAAATAGGATTCAGACTGGATCTTATCTTCAGATACCTGGTCTCTCTCCTTTCTCTTCAGCACAGGTGAATGGAAATACACATTGTAATAATTTTGCCAGAGCATGATGGGTTTTTAATCAGTCAACACTTTGAAAAGTAGATAATGTCCTGAAAATGCCAAATTATTAGTACGCATTTCACTGTGCATTAAAGATACCCTTGAAATAAAATTCATTACTTTTGTCTGTCACTAATGCAGCACTATTAATGCAGAGAAGTGAGTGTTGTCCAAAACTCTGCGTTAAGTCAGTAGTCTCTAGAACATTAAAGGACAGCAATAGGTACTGTACAGAATAAGTGGGTATCAAAGACAGGGTGACCATGCACCGCCAAATATATGTATTTTTCAGATGCTTAACTTTCACAGGACAAAGAAGGAGTGGCTGTGTTTGATGCTGTCACATCAAAGAAAGGGAAATGCAATTGCTGATAACAGTAGGAACAGTCTGTGCTCCTGCAAGAGAATTCTGCAAGGAGAAAATATTTGAAAACTCAGATCTGACAGGTATTTTTTTTAAAAAAAACCCAACCAACTGTAATGGATTTCAAGCATGCTTCAGCTGGAAAATCCACTCTTCTCATGCATATCACCTCCATGCAAGCTAAAGAGCATTCACCAGTTTTCCTAAACTCAGCATGTATCAACAAGAGGATTACGACTGCAGAAAAAAAAAACCCAAACAAACAACTACAACATATAATCTACGAAAATGCTTGAGAAATTAGGGTTTCTCCAGATTAATTTTACTTTTTCTTTTACCACAAGAAAAATAAGAAAAAGGAGCTTCTTTGAAGACCATATGCAGGAAGGCCAGCTATCAGTCACACACATCCCTCCACTTTCTCCAAAAAGAAGAGCTATGATTTCAAACACATTCTTATGTACCGACAGGTGTGAAAAACCATATAGCCCAGAGCCACAAAGAAGAAGAAAGCCATTTCAGTTTCATTTATGACTTTCACACACCAGAGCTGCCAAACAATCAAACTACACAGAGGGAGAGCTCTGGATTATATAAGTTTTTAAACAGAAATGCTTATTCTAGTCAGGCTTTTGCAGAACTGAAGGTCCACACCGCATTTAAATTCAGGTAAATGGTAGCACTTAAGCAACCAGAGTCATCAGATGACAACTCTGCAGCTGTTGGTAACAAGAATAAATCTTGATACCTAGTTATTCAATATACTTTTACGTTTCAGTAAGCTCCCTCTCATTTAAGACACGTAATGGGGCCTGTATTTAGTTAGAGCACTGCATGAGATAGCTGTGGGGTATAACACCACAGTCAGTGCTGAATTCAGCTTGTACAGAACAGGGTAGATCTGTTTGGACTGCAGCCAGGAGATGGAGTTTGCTGGAGCTGGACTCTTCTTCGTACCTGAGCTAGTCTAATCCTTGCTTGCACATCTTCATGTTCCACCACATTACGAAGCATAGGTGTAAGCAAAGACAGCCAGACACCCAGGCAAGCCTGGAGACAGCTGAGTTGCTAGACGATCTCTTCACTACTCTCTTTTGATTATCCTGTACTTAACAGAAGGTCACTCAGCCCTCTGGTCCATCTGAGTTGCACCTAAACAGCCCTTCTGCCTGCCCTCTCTGTCCAACTCCTCACACTTGGAATATCATTACAGCATTTATTCCCTTTGTTACAGCTGCATCACATGAAATAATCCTTGAACAAAGTACACTTACACCTGTTATATCGAGAGCAAAAATTGTCCCTCCATGATGAAATCCAGTATCTTCTACTACACATTTAGAAGCAGTTCACTCTTTATAAAAAAAGACAGTAACATTATAACATAAAAGCAGGAATTAAAAGTTTCTAAAAAAATAAAAGCATTTATAAGCAGAGCAGAAAATCTTATTTCTAGTAATTTCATACTAATTTCTTCAATCTACAGATATCTCTACACAATACATACTAAACAACCTGGTAGGAGACATTGCTGGAAAGATCAATACCACAAAAGAATACACATGCCTACCTCTAATAATCTAATTTGAGATAAGGCACAACAGGTTCATGTAACATTTTACAGAAGAACAGAGGGGAGTGAGGAACAACAGTGTTCCAAAATTAACTCTCATTTTTGCTGTTAGCTAGTGCTGAATTTGATTGCCACAGATCATTAACAAGTTCTTACACCAAATGAAAAGCAGTCAGAAATAAAATGAGAAAAAACAACCCTGGGGTTATACTTGAAATGAGAAAAATGCACATGTTTTTAACCAGATGGTTTTCCCTCTAAGTTATAAGCTTTTATAATACAAAATCATTACTCTGCATAATAAGTATCACTGCTTGCACATGTTTTTAAAATCTAAGAAAACCTAACTGCTGCATCACCTGCAGCTGAGACTTTCAGGAAACGTTAAGAATTGGGATAATGGTCCCTTCAGTGCCAACATGTTTATGAAGCAGCAGCATAGAGCTGAAAATCCAATTGATTGTGCCATGGGCTCACACATATTCAATGAAGTCAAATATTTGTCAAGATAATTTGCTTTCACTGGGATGCAGAAAAGAAAGGAAAATGAGCAGGATTATGAAAAAGGCAAAAAGACACTGTTTTGTCCAGAAATTATTGAGCCATAACCTGGACAAAATGTCTCATTAAACCAGTCAGTGGGTAAGGATTCAGTGCATCTTTTTAAAAGTCTCTGGGTATGACATAAACCTGAAGTAAGAGCACACTAGCAGATGGAAAAATCCTGGCTGTACTAACTTCATTCTTTCCAAACGTGCAGACTTAACCCCTGCTTAAGTCAGGTCTAACACCATAGATTCCCTCCACCCAACTTCAGGCACTCAAATTAAATACCTACTGAAGTTATTAATGAAAGATAAACATGACCTATGGTACATAAGGCCTTTACAAAGCTAAGAAGCACCAATAACCATAGTTAAGAGCTTAGTTAGTAAAGAACCCTTTTAGAGGTCTTCAGAAGAATGACTCTGACTTCTAGCAGGCTGGACCACCTTCCTGGGCAACCACTGCTCCCACCTCAAGATCATGGGGTAAGTGTCTATAAAGAAACCCAAATTAATCCAGTTCCAAGAGCACTGTTTTGAAGCATGAACAAAAATAAAACTGATGTCCATATATCTCTCTGAATGCAACTGGTTTCGTTCAGACTCTCTTTAAAATGCTGGCAACCAAATCAGCAATATAAAACCAGCAGACAGTTAGCCATCCTACTTAAAGAGTCCACAGGAAAGTGCAGTTAACATCTGTGAGCTGATTTCTTTCAAAACAAAGACAGGACATCAGACCTCATCAAAATGCGATACAGTGGTGCCAACCTACGTTTCACATCTTTCTGAGAACCGGTTTCTCAGAAACAGGGGAGCACAAATGTTTGGCCTTCTAATTCATAGCAAAGGATTATTTTATGAGACATTTCAGTAAATGAGGGTGGCATATCAAATAACATTTCTAAAAAGTATAAGAGCAAGTTGCTATGTATTTTTCAGCAATAATTAACTGACCATCAACTTCGCAAATGCCACTTTCTTTCTTTCATATGAGAACTGCTTTATCTTTCGTTCCAATATACAACAGCCTGACAGAACACAACTGCAAACAGCTTTCCGGATCATTGTCCTTGGACTCAAATACAAGCTGTATTAATGTTCTTTTCCCCAGCGTTAAATGTTTTTGATAGCTAAGAGAAAGGCTCCATAGTGTAAGAGCTAGTTGCTAGATGAGGGCATCCCACTGTGGGCTGTATTTGGCACTTCTTTCCTATAATGTGAAAGCATGACACCCATTAGTATAATTGGGATTTACAAGCCTGCACAATGAAGCAAAACTTATAAAAGACCCAAGAGAGTGAACGTAAGCTATCATCAACAGGGGTGAATTCGACACGTAAGCCATAATGCTGCTACTAGAGCACTTCTGGCTTTCATGAGAAACAAAATTCTTAGTATTGTTTAGTATTCATATACTTCATCTATTTTGTGCTTTTATCTCATTCTAGTTTTTAAAAATAAAAGTGAAAAGCCATGATAAGCAAAGTCATCCTAAAACATGACACAGCCACACATTAATTAAAAAAAAAAAAACAAACCCCACAACTCTGAAAGGGAGAAACTGATGGAATAAAACCTGCAGAGAGACAGATGTACAGGTCTTAATTTCTTTGGCTTTCTTCTTAGCTATTTTAAAGGATCAACCTTACACGGATGGTACAGTTTGAATAACCGACTTTCTCTGAACTACACTTGTGAAAGGATATTTTTAAGAGTCTATTTCTTCCTAATGCTGCTTAAATTGCAATCAAAAGCTGATAAATCTAACCCATGTTCCTGCATCTGTCCACTAGAACTTGGCTTCTCTCATGTCCCAACTCAGCTCAAATACAACGGCTTATCTGCCTGAAAAGCTGCCCACATACTGCTGTGTTATTTTAACTCATACTGTCCTTGCAATCTCATCCTAATAAACTGTTAACTGCCTGTTTACATTCATGAGCAAGTCATGCTACCTGACTTTAAAGCAAGGACTGGGATTTACAAGTTTCCCCTAGATGTATACTGAAGCAAAATGAAGAGATGCCCAAGTTAGCAGAGAGGAAGAATTAAATAATTCAGTTGAGGGAGACATCTACCTTGTCTACATCCTTTCTAGCCCTCAGACGGTGATTACAAAGCCCGTGAAGCACAAAAAAACCACACCTATTAGAAATGAAACTACAAATATAACTTCTGGTCTTTTATTAAATGGAGATGATCAAACTGTTGACACACAGAAGACAGACAGAAAACAAACAAACAAACCAACCAGAATAGTTTATAAAAATGTTCTTGTTTTGCATGTGGGAAGACAATCCTGCAATGTAGTCGTACTATTTTTACTCCAAAAATAACTAAAGATGATGTTGAAAAGCAACTCCTAAAGCTTGAAACTTTTAGGGCCAGCAAGTTTGATAACTCACATTCAAGAGCTGTAAAAGGGAAGATCAAGAACTGTGTGGGAACTTGACAGTGTTGTTCAATAAATTTTGGAACAATAAATTTTCCCAAGAACTGATAAAGTCATCGCTGGCACAGTGTCTACTGAGGGCACACAGCACAACATAGGACATCATGTTAGCATGACATGACTCAGGGTGAGCAGGGAGGGAAAGAAGGAAGGACAGCTGATATTAACCAGACTAGTAAAGAATTAACAGCAGGAAATATGCCAAAGCCAACTGTATGAACAACAGATCCTATCTAATGAGATTACAATTTTTACATTTTCTAATCACATTTCCTAATGAGATTACAAGTTTGACCAGTAAAAGTTACAGTATGCTTATGACACATTTAGACTTCGCAAGGCATTTATCTTGGCAGGTTTCGATAAAGAATGTTTTAAAAAAAAAATTCTATACACATTCCATTGATTCAAAGCCTGGCTAATTCAAAGAGCTTAAGATACAATTATAAATGAGGAGCCATTATCAAGCATGTATACTTCTACCAACACCCTCCAGAGGTATCAAATTTGCCCCTCTGGGACTGGACATTTTTACAAAGATTTGAAAAGATGACATGAAAACCTTTCTGGTGCCATCCGTAGATAATACAAAGATTGCAGGAATTGAGAAGAGAGGTGACAGACACGCAACCACCAGAGATACCTGTAATCTGAGTGAATCAGGAAACAGCACAGATTTCTTTATGTTCAAACAAAAAGTCATACAACGGAGAAATTAAGCCTCAGGAAACAAGGCTGTAGTCTGCAAAGCAGCAACTCTGAGAACACTAACCCTTCACAGTGCTCTGCAGTAAAAAGGGTTAACACAACCCTGGGAGATGCAGAACAGGATCGCAGAATCTCTCAGGACAATGCTATCTCTTGCTGCAGGGGCGTGCTTATGTTTCTGCCAACTCTGCCTTGGCTGAGCCATACATTTACTTTCACCAATAACCAGGCTTCTCTCAGCACTTAAAAGCTTTGCGAGAAAGCAGGTACCAGGCCAGTATTGCTTTCTTTTTTCAGAGCTGCCACACCAAATGACAGAAAAAGTATACACTTTAAAACGACATGTTGTTACCTACCATCATATGGTAAGCAGCATGACATTTCATATTTTTCTCCGTGGTCTTTTTGTCTTCAGATGCCTGTACAGTTACACCTTTACTTATGCAAGCCATACTTCCTACAACCTTGTTATACCTCCATCTGCCAGTGCTGATTTGCTCACATCAGTAGTCTAACTTAATGTTTCCTCAGCAACAAGGAAAAATACATCTTTCTCTGTGGCACAGTGATCACCATTGCTTTACTCTTCAATCTTCGCTTTTTTGCAAATCTAATGCAGCATTTATCTTTCTTTGAAAAGGCGCACACTGGCTCCTGAAAAGCAATGATCCAAACTGTTTTAAACCTGTCCTCATTATCAGCCCTTCAATTACTATTCATTGACATGTGTTTGTGCAGTGACACGCTCATAGTATTTTTAGGACAGAGTACAGTGGGCACAGTAAGAGGAAGGCACACGTGGCAGCTCAGAAGAATATCCTATGAGTTTCAAATCAGGCTCAAGTCACCCCAGTCTCAAGGACATGAACTTTTCCCAGTAAGCTCAAAAGCATTACCATGCTTGCAGGAACAGTATACACATAAAACAAACTTCTTGAAAATTAACTTTGATTAGATTCCCAGGGGATTCTTTCCAACTGCCTGCTGTCTGTCTTATGGGCTTGTTATTTCAATAAATATCAGCTGTGGCCTGCTATAGCTTTCTGTATGTGAAGAGATTCTGTTTTCCACTCCTTAAACTGAACAATATATATTATATTTAAATGAAACAACTACCAAAAAAACCCCCAAAACAACGAAACCCAACATGCAAACTCCATGTTCTAGGGAGGATGCAGTAATTAAAACATCAAACTGTCTGCTCTGGTAACAGAAGTGGGGAGTGTGCTGGTCTTGCATTCTCACATCAGACATCCAATTTCCACAGCCATCTATGCCTCAAGAACCACAGCAGTACAAGCAGTCTGAACTGCAGCAAGCAGACTTCCAGCACTCACAGGGACCACCTTCTCTGGGAATCTGCACCCCCCACGATTGCTCACAGTGTCAAGATTCTATTCCCAAACATTCCACTTTCTGCTCCATCCCTTCCCTGGCTTCTCCTGCTTGTCTATTCTGGTTCCTTGCAGAGCTTATCAGACACGCTTCCTGATTCCTCTCATGGGTTGTAAAACTTTTCTGCACCCTTACTTCTATCCTTAGTAATTACATAGACAAGTAGTTCACTCCATATTTTCTACTAAACATCAACTCCCGTTTCAAATGGTACTGAACTAAATTTAATAGGGCCAACTAGATACCAACACTACTTCTGCATACACTTCTTGACAGGACTACACAAGTAACCCTAGCTATGTTGAAAACACTGGACTTATACCCTTCAGGAAAATGCTTAGTCAGATTGCAAACCCTACCCTTGTGTGACAACTGGGTTGTCTAATAATCCTACAAAAATTGAAAAATTATTTAGAAGCACTACATTCTGGCTTCATTTTACATAAAGAAATCTGTATCAGCATGCAGCCAAAGACCTAAAGTTGCTCTGAGCACATGAAAACATTTCAACACCACATTCTGGTGTTTACCCTTTTCTTGGCTGTGTAACGAAAGCAGAATTTGGCCCTTAGCTATGACTGACTTTTGCAAATATTCTTATGAGTTTTTATATTTCAGAAAATGTTATTTTGCTTATGACAAAAATCTCATACTAGAAAACCTCCTGGAGATACGATGCCAAACTGCTGCTGTACTACTGCTTAACTAGCCCTCATACCGAGTAAATGCACGTGCAAAACCAAACGCTTTGCATTTTAACACTGCCTTTAATTTCTGTTTCACAACTGGATTGGGTAGGTAGTGACTGGGCAGAGGAGCCAGCTGGCCAGTTCATGGGAGCCAGGAAACCTGCCAGAGTGACAAGTCCCACCACTGGCTTCTGCCCACAGAGGTAGCCAAGAAAATGCAGCAAGGTCCCCAGCAGCCGTGGGCACCCACTACATCTGCTCACCCTGCTGCCAGCTGTAGCTACCACTCCTCCATTCCCAGCCCTGACCCCAGCACCTCTTCTCGGCTCTATTTGGAACGGTTCTACCCATTTTACCAATCAAAAAAATCTGGCACAGTTAACAAGTCAGAAACAACAGAGTAAATTACCTGTGACTGCTGTCTCTTTTCCTCCTGTAACCACAGCATGAAACTGCCCTTCTGGGTAAATCTTTGCTCTAATAACACATAATGCAACATGAAGAACTGTGTTACAAATCAGACATTAAGTTTACACTGCTGCAGAAGACAAAGCACGTTTCATTCTTGGACATTACAGTAATACAGAAAACCAGAGATGGTCTTTGTCTCAGCCTCTATACAAGACAGATCTGGAAGCACTACCAGAGTTTTCTGTGATGTTGTCCAACATTTACACAGAGCCAAACAATTAGAATTTCTTGTGGTCAGCATGAAGTTCACTTCTCTCTGTTATTACCACAGTCCCTGGAGCACAAATTAGCCCTTCAGAGATAAAAAAGCAGAGACTAGAGAGTAAGCACCATGTCTGCTGCCCAACTAACACCAATGCAACTCTATACAGAAAAGAATCCAAGCCAGAAAGTAAATAGTTTGCTGCCACACATGTTTGCCCAGTAACTTTTTAAAGTGAAAGGTGACTTCAAAAGCCTTTCCAGCCCTGGCAAACTCCTCAGAAAATAATTCTCTAAAGAGTAAATCTGGCTCTTATGTTGCAGAATTTACCATGCAAGTACAGGATGCCCAGGCTTCTCTTTCTGCAACTCCAGTGCACTGCGATCATGTAACAAACGAATGCAAGAGACGTTATCTTACTCCAGCAACAGAAAGTAGTGAATTTGAATCCTTCATGAAACCAACACCAAAAAGACACGTGATAGTACTAGAAATTGTAATACCATTAAGCCTTCTGGACAAAGGGTTAGTGAGCTTCAGGGGACTCTGGACAGCACCTATAGTCATTCCCAGGTTACTCTGCTCTTGCTGACAAGCAAGGATATGGCCCTGGGAGACACCAACAAAAGATGCTAGGCAGTAATTGGGGCCTATCTAATTACAAAAGTCAGGGGCTGTATTTAGAGTAACTTGTCCCCCCATCATCCCTTTGTCCTCCCTACGCCCTCCCAACTCCCTCTGTTCTCAATCAGCCCTCTCTTACCAGCAAACATTTCTGATACTGCACAAAGGCACCACAGCACTTTGCTGAAAAGGAGAAAGATGCCACTGACTGCGGGGAGGTAAGGAGGTGCCCAGCCTACATCCAAACCATCATCCTCCTCATTTTTGGACTGGAGAGGTCATGCAAGCAGCCAGCCCCAGTTGCAAGCACGGGTCAAAGGGAGTTACAAAAGCCAGAGCAGCTAAAGAACAGAAGAGGGTTGAGCTGCACGACGTAGGACAGTGTATGGCAGATGACAGTCACACCTAAAAGCTGGTATTAGGCTACAGAATTGCACTCACAAAGCAACACAGCATCAGTTTGTCATCCACGAAGGGACAAAAGCTGTCTTATGACAAAGGTATGTGAAAACAGAGATGCTAATTTGCTTTAGAAATCATATACTCTAAGGTATGGCTAGAGGATGCAAAGGGAAGATTTTTAAAAGGACCTTTTTCTTGTTCGGTATTTGTAAAAACAGTTATGGTAGACTCATGCTTTTTAGCGCTTCCTGTCCAAATGATCCAGCAACCCTCATCGCTCTGTTCAGAAATTGTTCTTTTGCATGAATATTGGCCAAAAAGATGCAATTGTAAGGAGCGGGGAATAATCTTCTGAGGCTTGCCCCATTTGGCATCTCCAGGATGCTGATGTTCATAGACATTGTTTTTATCAGTCTGTGCTTGGCCAAGCATGGCAGAGCATGTCACACAATCACTGCTCCCCAGGGTTCACCATCTGCAGAGGACAGGTATGAAATGTATTTGCATAGGTAGGTCCATCTCAGAACACGACAAAGAAAGACGTTATAAAAACCTCCTAAGCTCTGTCTGGAATTCATGCTTGCCTCCTCCCCTTCACCACATCAAATGCCAAAGTGCTTGCTGTTGTGGGCACTGCACCCTTCACGTGCCAATGTACTGAGACGCTCTCTCTTGATTCTTCTGAGCTGGACACTCCAGTAACCTACCCCTAGTTCTCCTGAAGGAAAGAGGTTGGGCAAAAATCTGATGAGGAAAGGATGATATTTGATCAGGTCCAGAGTGCAGAGGCCTCATGCAAACCCCATTTTCAAGATCCATTTCATTTTCTCTTGCTGTATACCAGCAGTGATCAGTTACACTTAATACCAGGGAACAGAAATGCCCCAGATGGGAAGGCAGACAGGACAGCCTAAAAGAACCCATTTGCAAACATGCTTTTTGCCCAGAACAAGGTTTTCTGCCACAGCCAGCAGGAAAGAGGTTAATGCTGTGCCAGACTATGCATTCACACCCTGCTGCCCTTCACTGAAAGCACCAGAGAATTATGTTGTAACACCCCTGAAAAGCAGGGCACATTTCAGGGCACACACAAAAAGAACAGCATTTTGCTCCACTTTTAAAAGGTCTTCAGCAGTTTCTGCTGCAGTCTCCCTAAATATCTGTGTTCCCAAATAAAGGCACTGGTGAGTGGATGCTCCTGATGCATACCGCTGCGAAGCACTCCCTGACACATCCCTACAGGAATACTGCAGTGCTCGCTGTTCTTTAGATGTATACACACTGCACTGCCTCAGCTTCTGTATATAACAGATCTCAGACAACTGAACTTTATGGCTGCCAAGATCTTTTGAGTTACACGAACAACACCCTCTCCTTTTCCTTTTTAAAAAAAATTAAAAAAAAAATTCTTAAAGTTATGTATTTCCTTTACTTCTTCTCTACTCTGTCTCCCCGTTTTACCCACAAGTGTGTGAAGTCAGCTCATGTTACGTGTCTTACTTGGTTCAGAAGGCTTCTAGGTATTTGGGGGCATTACATGCGGGAAAGGATAATTGCATTATCTGGACTCATACCAAATACAAACACACTGTGCCCTGGAGAATTACCTTACTTCAGCCTTATATCTTTAGAAGAAAGATAAAGTTGAAGTGAAGGAAGGCCACTTGTGATGGAGGTAAGATGTTTATCAATCAGATTTCAGAGTAGTGCTAAAAGGGAATGTCTTAACTGCTCGGAATCCTACTCTCAAATAGGTCCAAGTATGCCTAAATCATCTCCTGCAGTTACTAAACCTCTTGTGCTTCCATTTCAAAGCTTATTTATTTTTTTCTGTTTTCCAGGTCTTCACAGGAATGTTAGCCTGCTTGTTCCAAGAAGAGTCTGTGAATCCTCACAAACCACTCTGGTCCGAGCACCCAAAACATTAAGTACTCAGGCAGCTAGAAATAGGACATGAAGGGAAACCCTGAATCAATAAATCCAGTCACTAGTTCTCCTTTGCACAAACTGAGCCTCAGGTAAGAACAGCAGGACTGGCTCAGATCAACATTTCCCAGCACTGCTAAATGCAGACACTTGGAGAATAGTAAAACAGAACATGGTACTTCCCATCAGTTCCTTCTCTGCCTTTTTTTAAACTGAGTGACAAGAAATGTCTGCTCTATTCTAAGTGAATCCTTAGGCATATTTTTCTAATAATCTGCTCAGCCTTAGGAAATTTTTTTTTCTTTTTCTCAAGGTAATATCCTGCTAGTAGTAAACTATTAAAAACCCAAGCTGTCAAGTATATTTCAAGTCTTGGTCTTACACTTCCAACAGATCAGCTTTGAAAAGCAGAATTTCTTATTATTTGCTAAATTTATGACTTCACACTCCAGACAATGACACTTAAAATTTCCCCTCCCTGCAACCTGACATCTAACATAACCTATTTTAGTGATACAACATCCCAGTCCTTCACTGTACTGATGATACCTTTCAGCTTTATATCAAGCAAACTTCATCTCACACGCTCCTTATGCTTGTCCCATGAGTATCAACAAAAAATTTCAATAAAAGCAGCCCCAGAACAGAGACGACCTGGACACACTGGAGAGTTGGGAGGAAA
>NW_010290452.1:12410-41857 GCF_000700745.2 Antrostomus carolinensis | reverse complement strand
TCTTCACCATGGGCTGCAGGGGAATCTCTGTGCTGGTGCTTGGAGCACCTCCTCCCCCTTCTTCTGCACTGACCCTGGTGTCTGCAGAGTTGTTTCTCTCACATCTTCTCACTCCTCCACAGCTGCAAAATGTGCAGCTTGCTCTTTCTCTTCCTCTTTTTTTTTCTTAATTATGTTATCACAGAGGTGTTACTGATTGGTTCGGCCTTGGGCAGCGGCAGGTCCGTCTTGGAGCCGATGGCTTTGGCTGTGTTGGACATGGGGAAAGCTTGGTAGCTTCTCACAGAAGCCACTGCTATGCCTGTGCCTTATGCAGTATTGTCCCCCCACCCCACTACCAAAACCTTGCCATGCAAACCCAGTACATACACGATGTATAGAGTAGAACTGGACGTCTGAGTACCTTTATATTCATTCACAAGTTAAATAAACTCCTTGGTTATAGATCTGCTTATGCTCCTGCTGCACCATCAGTAGTCTTGGTCACACAGAATTAATTCCAACAGGAATTTGCTGTTATGACTCCCTGGACATTAAACTAGTAGATCTAATGAAATTGTTAGGCACCAAAAATTAGGTGAGAAGACAAGAAATAGCAAGTAAATAACTGAGATGATGCCATGAAGCATTTAATAGAGCTCAGCATAGCTGAAGGCTTCTAAGAGTGCCCATGCTGATCCATGCATGTTTTTGAACCGCAAAATAACTCTAAAGCTCACATTGTTGCCAAGTTGCAAACCAGTTTTCACTAAAACCAGCATAGCAAGACACTTCAGTGATGGAGTGTGCCAGATATTCATATGAAAAACAGCATTATTACTGGGATGAGCATTCATATTTTAGTAGAAATAATATTTTACTAGAAACACAGCAATACTAGTGTAAAAGCTGATTACAAGTTGCAAGGTACATTCATGTTTTCTATAAACAAACATCAAAGAAGTAAAAGATATGCTAATGCAGAACAAGATTTTATACCTGTACCTGCCAAAAATTGATAGAAAGAGTCCAAAGCATTCTGAAAAAATCCAAGGCATGTATGAAAAGCACATTCCTTCTAAAAAAACTCAGGGGATTAACTGGGATCCAAGATTTCATCTGAGATTTTAGCCCAATTCTGTTAGATATATCAGCTGCACACACAATATAGTAAAAAGACATTTCCTGCTCTGGTAATCTATCTAAAAGGTGGAAGATGGAGTTATTCCCCAAGGGAAAAAGAAAAAAAAAAAAGGAAGAAAAATAAAAAAAAGAAATGGTCTAATAAAATTAGACAATGAGACAGTTCCACTACCACAGCTAGGGATACAGGGCCTGAGGCTTACGAATGCCACAATTTAGTATTAAAAAACAATACAACAATTTAAGAAGATTCTCTTCTCATATTTGCATTTTAAAAGGTAGAAAATTATATATGCATTTTTTGTTTTGTCACTTCTAGAAACAAGACAGAAATTAAGTCAGCCAAAAGTACATTCTGCCCTTCTGAAAAAATCTAGTAACTGCGTGGTTTAAGTTGCTTCCCCACCTCCTGCCCCAAATCTGCACTGTACAAACAAGATGGTTCTGTATCTCTAGGTCAAGGCCTGTCACGACCTGTGACAACAGAAACTCCACTAATGATGCTCTATTGGTATCGTGAAGCTGGAAGTCTGCAAGGGTGTCAACTTCACCTTCCATGAGCTATAAATTCTCAGAATTAAATTTTAATTTATTAAAAAAAAAAAAAAAAACAACAACAACAAAAACAAAAATCTGAAATCTGTACAGAAATACAGTTTTCTGCAGGATTGAAAAAAAATAAAAATCAACAAGTAGACGAAATGTAATGACGAATGTTTAAGAAACTATGGTATATGTGTGAACCACTGTTTTCCACCAGACAGAACTGCAATTTACTTCTGCTTAATCAGGTCCGTAACACACTGATGCGTAACATCAATACCAACTTTGCTGAGTTTTCACAGCTAAGAGGATACATCAGTAACTCCATACCAACTCATGAAGACAATATATTTCCATTAACTTCAATGCATATTGGAATAAACTCCACAGTCTTATTGTATTTAGGTTTCCTCACTGAAATCTTCAGCTCTAATTTTTTTTCCCCCTTGAGAGATTTTTATTAGTCAAAAGTATAGAGGATAAATATTGAGCCCCTCCACATACATATTTTGAACACAGACAGTGCAAAAGTACTGCATTATCTTGTATAAAAGCCCAGAGCAGAAACTTCAGCTCATGAAGCATGTAGCTGAATCTGAACCTCAAACATCCAACTCATAACTGCTGCTCTTCAACTTTACGTTAATGCTTTTTCCAGTTAGCACTCTATTAAAGTTTCATGTCTGTAGAAATATCATATTCATATCACTGCACTGTAGCTTTCAGTCACTCTAGTAACTATATTGACAATATATCATGTCTGAGAGCAAACAATGCCTCAAACCACAACACACGAGCTTTGGATATGGGAATTGAATATCCAAATGTATGGCAGATTTTGACTGCTTATGAAATGCAGTAGTTTTGAAAGAATAAGGTTGCATCTTAAAAAACAAAACACACCACCCTGACAAAGTGACAGATGAATCAGAGCTACACAGCTCCTCAGCTCTAACAGAAGCAAGAAACTGAACACAGCACGCTGCAGAACAACAAAATATCATCCTATCCTGTCATCATATCAGTATTTTTGGCTTACAATAAGGCTTAAAAGTAACTTTTCTGCTTGTATCTGTCACTGTCAATGAATACAAGCATAATCTTGGTATTTCTGTGTTTTGAAGGTACTCACAGAAATAGCACGACTGATGTGAATGAGAACATCTAAGACTTCCTCTTGCCCCTTCATGTAGGTAATATTATAGACTGCACGTGCCCATGGAGTTGTATGCTAGGGAACACATTAGATTAGATGACAAGGCAGGACCTCTGAACTACCTGAGCAGATCTTTCAGTTTCTTATCACCTCCTACCCCCATGCTTCTGCCACAACACCAACCACCTCCCCTGTTTATAATATAGGACATCAATCAGTAACCTAAATCTGTCACAGGGAGTTGTAGTGACTGGAGACTTGTGGAGTTGAGTTTAAGACTTTGCAGGTGACAGCACCACAGCAACTGCAGGGCAGAGAAAAAAACCCAAAAACAAACACAAAACAAAACAAAAAAACCCACCCCAAAATTAGAAAAAAACAAACCTCCTTTCATTTCTGTCCAGGAATACCTACTCTATATCCTTACACACATTCACACACACAAAAATAACTGTACGACTTCAGAAGGAGTAAAAGGCCAGCATCTCTTACACCACTTCGGCAGAATGTTTGCTTGAATTTTCAGCAATAACCTCCACAACATCCAGACCATATCCAGAATTTAACAAAACCAAAATTTCTCTAATAAATCCACAATAATTTTTATACGGACATAGAGCAAGGTGAAGGATGTGCAAAACTGTACAGCTGTTTGACAGAATTCAGAGAAGAGATTTGTAGCAGGATTCAATCTTCTGCAAGAATAACATTTGTTGAATAAACATGCCTGTTGCACATCAGTTTTAGTGAAGAGGAAGATATTTATGCAAAGTGTATGCAAAGATGCCAGTCTATTAAACTATGTTGAAACATCAGGTTCCAAGAATAATAATAAAAAATAAAATAAAATAAAAATTGAGGCAGTGGCTGTAGGAATCAGAGATCTCTTTGCAACTTTTGTCTCATATAGATAGTAACAGTAAGTAGTGTAACTTTCTGCTAAGTATCATTCTAAAGCGTATTCATGATTACAGATGGATAGGACATATTTCATACATCTGTTTAAATTAAAAATATCTAAGTTAAAAATATTTTAAGTGTCTTACTTCAGGGAAAACTCTGTGTACCCTTTCTTTTCCATAGATCTGCACAAACAAATGGCTCTTTAGCCTAAATAGTGTTGTAATAAACATTTATCACAACAAAGACAAGGCACTTGATCCATCCTTAGTTTTAACTACCACAGCAGAAGATTTGACATAGTGCATTATTTTCCTCATCCTCCGAAAATTTTGGAAGTCAAATCAAGAAATCTGCCCTTTCTGTTACTTTTTTCCTGAAAATTCAGATTACTGGTTACTCAGTTGGCTAACAAACCCTTCATTGTTTTGAAGGCATAAAGGTAAAAATTAGGTAGTAACTGTTATGAAACTAACAAGACACACAACAGGTTTGTTTTGGTTTACTGCTGGGTGAATGCTTTGCCAGGCCATGAACCTAAATAAGTTTGAAAAGGATCGTGCAATTCACAAGAAAAGTTCTTTCCAGGTATCACCTCCTTGTCCCAGGCTGAAAATTTTACAGAACTAGTTTCATAATGGTACAAAACTACTTGCAGTCTGGATATTTTTTTGAATCTAGAATTGAAAAACAATGTATTTTCTAACAAATCAATGTAGTTTTAAAGTCAAAAAGTCATGACTACCATCATGCAGTATTTCTGTTAAACCAAGTGGCAACAAGCCCCTTAGTTTTTAATGTAAAGTGTCACCTTTTTTATTTCCATTTGAGACAGATGGGAAAATAGCTGGACTAGGGTTGTTTCTTTAATACTACTTCCTTTTTCTCATCTCCAAACAGTTATTTAGCTTTCAAAAATTAAGACTTCCTTCCAGAAGTATACATGAAATTGAAAGAGATAAAGAATTTAAATTTCTTTTTTTTTTATCTAATCTTCTGTATAATAATAATAATAATAATAATAATAATAATAATAATAATAAATCTTCCTCATGCCTTTCAGGAAATACAGTCTTTATAAAATAACACACAGAATTTAATTTCCATCTTCTATATTCAGAACTATGAGACTAAAAAAAAAACAAAAAACAACTGAATATTTTTTTCCCTTGCCATCATCTGATTCTATACACCAAGAAACAGATTTCATTACCTTGTTGGTAGAAAGCTGTACAAAATTTTGCAAATGCATAAATTGCTATATGACCCGACTCAGGTATAGTCCCTAAGTACAGAGCCTCAAGCACCAAATTGTTTCAGGTATTACACAGAAGGGAAAAGGATTTAGCACGACATATAGCAAGTTCCAGTGTATTACTACTAACCTCTTTGAACTTCTTCTATCTAGTGTAAATTATAAATGACTTTTGTACTGATCAGAATGACAATATAGGACTTTTATTATATCCCACACAATTTAGTTCACTCCCTGGAAAATAATTCACTCAATAAGGTATGAAAGGACTTGAAGTAAAAAATAATGATTTAACACAGGCTACCAATAAGAAAGCTTTAAGCATAAGGCTATCAGCATGTTAAATTTAACAGTCTAGAAGTGTTTCTCCCCAGTTTTCAAAACCCAACACTAGTGCAGTGTTTAATCTCAACTGGTCATATCAGACTGAATAATCAAATCATACTAATACAGCACCTCACCACAAATGACCACGTCAGACTTTTTAACCAAAATTACAGCCCTTTTTTTCCCCTTTGTGTAATAGCAAAGATCCTAAATAAGTGAACACACAGGTCAGCTGTGGTGACATCCACTAATTTGCAGGGTCTCACTAATCAATCCAAAATTATTTAATCTAAGCTATTGTGGAAGAATCATAGGGATAGTGAGTCAGCTGTCTGCTTCTACAATATAGGCTGCTCCCAAACTGGTCAGTGACAGCAACTGTGACAACTGATTTAAAAAAAAACAAACAAAAAAACAAACAAAAAATCCCACCGAAAACCCAAAAAACAAACCCAAACCCACAAAACATAACACACAACACATACTAAAAACACCAAAAAAACCAAATAAACCACACCACACTCTACAGATACATCTAAGAAATCAGAATTTATCGTCAGCCCTGAAAGTGGTATCTCATCTAAACAGACTTCCATCAGCTCTCTTCATCTGATGAAAAGGGTTCATCTTGCTGTGTGTTTTGGCAGCCAGTGGGGATTTCTGGAAGTGGCTGTGACCAGCTCAGGGCAGTTGATGGCCTTTTCCCATACAGGGCACCTCCACTGCCCCTGCTACTGAAACCCGGCACTTTATAGCCCAATACATTCCACCCCCTGCCTCTGTGAAGTACATATTTAAGAACTGTTTGAATATACAAATATTACAAACTCTATATATTACAACCTTAATACAAGCATGAAAAACTTGTTTGTCACCCGTTTGCACCTCACAAACCAGACAACTTCAACCCCAGGCCACGACTGGTCCCATTGTTGCCTACACACTCCATCAGTGGGCAACACAGTCTGGACTCAGGGCATTTCACTTCCCTTACTCCTAATTAACAAAAACTTTTGATTATTTATTTGCATATTGAAGGGGAATAAAAAAATAAACACATACTTAAGGATATACCTTTTCTTTCCCTTCCCCAGGCTTAACCCCAGTCCAAAACCTCTCCTCCCATCTTTTAGTTTTAACTTGCCTTGTTTTCACCAGGAGTTACACTCAGTCCATCCTCATCCCTTCTGTGAGGAAATCAACAGCACAGGACATTGAGGTCAGCAAATAACCATTTCCACCATGCTCCTTGCATCTTCCTGCTCCAGCACAGGCCACGGTGCCTCAGCATGCCCCTGGCACAGCCTGGGTCAGTCCCCTGCAGGCCAGTCCTTCCGGGACACCTCTACCTCCAGGCTGGAAGTCCCCCAGAGCCACAATCTCTCACAGTATCCCTGCCCTCAGGCGAGTCACCGCAGGCTGCAGTCCCCTCAGAGGGAGGCCCCTGTGCTGACACGGAGCACACCAATACCGCCCCCCCCCCCCCAAAAAAAAAGACAAAAACAAAACCAAAACCATGACTTTTTACACATTTCTTCCTTGTAGCAGCTACTACACTTTCTCACATACCCCTGAACAGAAGCACCATGTACTCATGTAAAGTTTTGGAATGAGAGGGGGTGTTCCCACCTGTTTCAGAGGTGACTGGAGCCAGCTATGACTAGCACTAAGCCTTTCATGGCCTCCTCCCAGACCAGGTCCTCTTGCAGCTCCCTGCTACTAAAACACTGTCATTGATGCCCAAGACACTTTTATAAAATCCAGTGTGATATTTTCACATGTAACATAATGTTCTTTGGGACAATTAATAAAATGAATAAACATGTGTTATCACTTACCCATCAGGGAACAAGAAATACTAGTATCTAGTTCCAAAATGTCATCTCTAGAGCTGCCAGGGTCCCAATGCTCTTCCAATCCACTAAATAATAAATAAAATACTATGGTCAGAAGCATCAGCAAGCAGCATGATTATGCAGCAACCTCTGAAATGACACTACAGGACTTCTGTAGGTGGAGCTCCTTTCAGTCATTACACTGGGGTGGTTACCAGGTGTGTGAAGCAACCTCCCACCCACAAAGCATGTGGTCTACAAAGGTAGGCAATGATGAAGCACAAAGACAAGTGGAATAACTTGTCTGCTACACCAAAAGGCTGTACATATGTGACTGCAGTACTCTAAAAAGGCTGTGGCAGATACAACAATTTGTGAGGCCATTATTGTCTAAATGATCATAATAGATAGTTGGGTACCTGTACTGGGTGGCTGTGGAAAGGTTTTGGTGGAGGGAGAGCTGCAGAGAAGCCTCTGTGAGGTGAGATTAGGGGCTGCTTCATGCTAGACACAGTTATTTCCACAATGGACTCACCACAGGACACTGCTGAGTCGGTCTGCTATGGCAGTGGTGTCTCTGGGAAAACACACCTAAGAAAGGGCAGAAAATGCTGGGCAGGCAGAGGAGGAGGGAAAAGAGTGAGGAACAGCAGAAGGAAACATGGTCGGGGAGGTAGAAGAGGTGCTCTGTGGTGCAGCAGATATTCCCCTGCAGCCTGAGGAAGGGCCCACAGTGAGGCAGATGGACATTACCTGAAGGAACTGCTGTCATGGAGAACCTGTACTGGAGCAGATCTTTTCCTGCAAGGCTACAGCCTGGGGATAGTCCGTGCTGAAACAGAAGAAAAGTGTGAAAGGCTAAGAGGAGCTGTTATGAACTGACCATCTCCTTCTCTTTCCCCTTTTTCTGCCTGAATGGGGGCTGGACTGAAGCTGAGCTTGGGAGAAGGGAGAGGAAAGGTGGTGGTTTAATATTTGGATTTTTTTCTCACTACCTAAATCTAATTTAACTGGCAACAAATTAAATTATCTTTCCCCAAGTTGAGCTTGTTGTGCCCATGACTGTAAGTGGCAAGTGATGTTTCTCTATTTATCACAACCCATAAGCTTTCTCATCCTATTTTCTCTGCTGTCCTGCTGAGGAGGGGGGCATAAGCAAGCAGCTCGGTGGTAATTTGACCCTTAACCATGGTTAACTCACCACAAGAGGACTTGTAATATCTGTAACAAGAGGAGTCCATAAAAATAAGACTAGTTAAAAAAAAAAAAAAATAATCTTATGAAGATTTTAAGAACACAAAGCACATTGCTAGGCTGATGATTTGTTGCCCAGTAAACAGAGAAAATGTTCCTTGCATGAATGAAGTAGCTATTTGTATTTAAATCTATAAAGCACATTTATTTTGTGCAATACTAAATATAACAAAACATTACAGCTAATCTGTTCAATTTATAGCACCTAGATATCTTTTTGTGCTTCTGTTGTCTGGACTATTAAAACATATAACTATAATAAAATAATATCTATGGAGGTTAATATTCACAACAGAGATATCATTGCATCATAACTTGAGAGCAGAAAACATATTGAAATTACATGATATTTAAATGCCACCTCCTCAGAGATTAAATTTGATCTTATTAATAAATAAAAGGAGCAAAATCAAAAAGAGCAAAAATGTTTACTTAGACTTCTCTGCAGGGAGCAGATGAATAATGCGAGAGAAAATATGGTCCAGTGGGTGGGACTAATGCTGAACTGGTAAAATGTGAGTTTAAGTCTGTTATAAGTCCTTTTTGAGGAAGTCCTTTAGGACTGATTAATTCCCCTAACTGAAGATCATAAGAGAGGGACCTGTTCAGTCAGGGCACCTCTGCTCTCAGCCAATATGGGAAAGCACCTCAGCTTTCTGCAGGTGACATGTCACTGTCGTGGAAACAAGTGATAAGGTTAATGTGGGGCTGCAGTGGTGCTCTGTGTGGGAGGTAACCATTGTGCTGGTCATAACTGCTGAGGCAGGAATATCCCTGATGGACAGCAGCCCTGGGTGATACATGCAGAGACAACCCTTGAGGGGCCATGGACATGGGTGTCACACACTGGGGCATGGACAGGAAAACCAGTAAGCAGTGCAAGGCAGAAAACCAGTAAGTGGCAAATTGTAGCTCAAAGAGAGGGTCATATGTGTCCTCTGCCTGTAATTTGTCTCACTGGAGGAATTTGGGTGTACTGAGTGTAACTTGCAGCAAAACTAAGGAAATAAAATTCAGGAGTCCATGTTAGTTTTTCTTTGAAAGTATTTATCCTTCTTTTTCTAAATACCAGAATAGATGATCAGATATCTGTGTTGATTAGCAATAAATTAAATAAAATTCCATTACTACCTAAAAGGGGGTTGTAGGGAGGTGGGACTTGGTCTCTTCTCCCAGGTAACAAGCAATAGAATGAGAGGAAATAGCCTCAAGTTGCACCAAGGGAGGTTTAGACTTGGGAAAATTTCTTCACTTAAAGGGTAGTCAAGCACTGGGAGGCTGCCCAGGGAGGTGGTGGAGTGACCTTCCCTGGTGGTATTTAAAAGACAGGTAGACAAGGTGCTTAGGGTCCTAGTTTAGAGGTGGAATTGGTAGTGTTAGGTTTATGGTTGGGCTCGCTGATCTTAAAGGTCTTTTCCAACCACTACAGTTCTGTGATTCTGAGACTATTTGCCAGTGCTGCACACTAGAAGCAATGGGGAAAGCATGTGAAAACTGAGGCAGATTTGAAGTCCCCCAGGAAAAGAATTCTGCATCAAATTACCAGTGTCCATACCTTGTAGCCTGTTTTAGGAAGGACACTGAGAACTCGATTCCAGTGGCTCAGCCTCTCCTCCATAGTGCAGGATAGAGCAATTTGATGTCTTTCATCATTTGCCTAAAAAATGACTGGATCCAGATGGGTTTGTCCTGTAATGAGCATGTGAGTGTGTCCAAACCTATCATATTTTCCCAGCACCCAAGACTGCAAGTTGTCTCAATGTCTTATTTGGGGTGGGAGAAGAGAAACGTATGGAAGCCAGGACAGAGAGCAGTGAGTCAGGAAACAAGACTCAGATCGTCAGGTGGCAGGACCTCATTCACTGGAAGGAGTCTGGATGTTTTATTGATATAAAGAAAAAATACTGGTTTACTGTCCTTTCCCATAAAACTTATAGACAAAGAAAAAGCCTGTCTCAATCCACTTATAAAGAAGAGCATGCTGTGCTCAGCAGTCTGTGGTCATCTAAAAGTCTTTATAGAAAGGACTCTTGTCCCCTGCTGTTTTGCAGAATAGCTAACAAAAAGCCACAGTAGGCTGCCGGCATCCTGAGACAAAATACTCTCTGAAAGACAGGCAGTGCTGAAATAAATTTTTTTCTTCTCTTCCAAATTACTGTGCCCCTGTCAACACTTATCCTTAGCCAAGAAACAATCCTACCCATTTTTCTGTCCAATTTTGGTGTTCCCTAGGAATGAAGGCTGTCTGCCCAAGGACTGGGGCAGTGGCCTAGTGAAATCAATAACAGGCACTGACCATGAACACACTCCTCAGCCATTTGTCCCTGGACCACATGCTTTTCTACTAATTGTCTTTAAGCCATAAGCTCTGGTCCCTGTCAGAACTTGATCTCTGCTGGAGCTGGCTTTGGAGAATGTCCAAAGCTGGTTTGAAAAAGTCTTTCTCAGACATACATCTGTACTGAATACATAAGTCATGCCAAAATACTGCATCTCCTTGAACTCCTCTAACTTCAGACAGGAGGGATGGAACCCTGATTCTTCTGAGACTGGAAGACAACTCTCATTTTATAAAAGCTTGAAGTAATTTGTAATTTGGATGCTCAGCCTCTCCCCCTCATAGCTGCTCAAATGAATATACAGGGTTTATGAGAGGGTAGATAGGAATTGGCCAGTCTTGGGTTATTTGCTTACTCAACCCATTTGTATGAAGAAGGCATGGAAAGAGCAGAGAAAAACTTGGCTTCTCTCAAATCGACCAGTCTTACATGTAACATAGTTTTATATGTTATGTATTCATGAAGCCTCTACATGCAATTTCATGTGTTATTTCCAAGACTGCCTTCAAGCAAGCCAATTTGTACTTTGTACTCTGTTAGCAGTGTTAGAAGTGAGGTACCAAGCTGAGGACAGGGACAGAAAGGTAAGGGAAATACTCTCACTGGAAGTCAAAGAGTTTTAGAGGTCCTATGGCTCAGCTGTATACATTTCTGTTCTCACAAAATGAGAATGTTAGAAAGTCTGGTCTGTCCCATCTGGATGTGCACTTGTTATTAGAAAAAGCACCCCAGATTCCTCCAGTGATGGATGAAAATCATACACAAGTATGGTTGGAGCTACAGCAATTAATTTTCCTTCTCCAAACAGTCATAATCATCCCATAGACATAGAAGTTGCTGGTGCATATTTCAGAGAGTACCAGCATAAATTGCTTTCTTCAAACACCTAGTGAAACCTTCCAGGTTCATTTTTGTCACAGAATATTTCTTTAATCATTGTCATTAGTCTCTTTTTTTCTATTTATTTTGTTGCTACTTTTGTCATTCATTATTGAACTTCTGTACTATTTTTTTCTGTAGTAAAAAACTAAGTAAATAACCAGACAGTAAGATTACTAATTAGAATGGTCAGATCCAAAACCCATTTCAGTAAAGGGACACCTGAATCTCTCCTCTTTCCCATCTGATGACACATCATTCCTTCTTTCAACTTCTTATCACTTGGAATAGGTTTTGAATAATGTGATTATTTATTTATTTATTTATTTTGGTCTTCAAATCTCTTTTTTTGAACATTTTTTCTTTGTCTTTGAAACCATTTGCTTTTGTAAGATGGAATAAAAACAAATAAAAGGATGGTGTAATACAGGACAGAAGTTTTAAGAACAAAGCACCCAAATAATCTTTCATTGTAATTTTTTTTTGCACTAAACTGGGAGAATGGCAAAAGGCCCTGAAATACAAGATGTGACTCTGTGTGTGTAAGTGGGTGTGAGAGTTAGGAGAGTAATTTATAAATATATTTGAAACAGTTCTCTAAAATCAGGACTAGATGCGGAAGCATTATAGTTTTTCATTATTGATATTTTGAAGTAGACATGTGGCAAGATGGTGAGAAATCTGCAGGTTTGGGTTGTTTTTTTTTTTTTTTTCCTGTTTTCAAGGAAATACTAAAGCCATAATTTCAATTTCAAGAATTTGGGTAAGTACAAAAAGGTATCTGTTTCTGTTTCTGCTCTACATGAAATAACACAAAATATCAGTCTTTCTGCCCTTTATCTATGACTGTAAAACACAGAGATGACGTTGCATTGTAAAGATGCTGTAAACTATGAAACAAAGGTGGTGATTTAGGCTCTGGTTTTGAGAAAACATATACATAGACCGTTTCTTAATGATTCAGTATGGGCATTGATGTTGATCTCATCTATCTTAGTCAAGGCACAGAACTCAGAGCTCTGTTAGTTTCTTGGTACAGGAATATTTCCTCCTGTGTTCTGGTACAGAACCTAATCCAGACACTTTTGATTGTTACCTGCTGATATTCTGTGCTTTCTGTTTATAATTTTTATTCTTTTTCCTATTAGCTCCTCATTGTCTTAGACAGGAAGTTTGTTGATGCAGAAGCTTCCAGGCCTGGCATAAGATTGTGAGCCATGGCTGGAAACCATCTATATAACTGAAATATAAATGGAAATGAGTCACGCTAACAAAAATAGATTAGCCACGTTAACCTAATTTGTTACCTTCACTGTGGTCTTCCCAGTCTCTTCCCAGAACATAGAATTCCAGTATTAGTAGTCTTTACAATTCTATTTTGTGTTTTTGTTGCAGAGGATGTGGGCTATTCAGTTGAATTGATCTAGGCAGTATGGTGGACAGTCAGAATTCTGTTAAACACTGACTGTTTTTTAAACAACAAAAGAAATAAACTTTGTGACAAATACAGATCCAATAAATAGAACTGAAGTTCCGTTAAAATTTCATTAGTCTATTCAGTCATACTCTTCACACTCCATTCCTTCCCTTCATGGGCTAAATCAGATGTTAATGCAGACATACTTTTGACAGATTTTGATAACTTTGCTGTTTTTTAGAGATTTAATCTGACAAGTCAGCAGACCCATTCTGTGGCTGAGAATATGGAGACGGCAATAACAGGAATTATTTTAGGCAGGAGAAGCTGCGTTAATAAGTAAGAACAGTTTTCAAATAAAGCAGAAATTAGTGAAGTGCATTAAGAAATTCTTTGAAGTCTCAAAGCATTGCCTCTTTTCCATTTCAATAAAATCATAGTAAATTTCTATGAAGAGCTTAATGACAGAACCATTTTTTGTTGCAGTATCTGTAAAGACAAATGACTTAATGAACATGAAGACATAACAAAGTGTTGCAACACTAGCTGTTAATATAAAAGCCTGTGTTTCCCAGGCCAGGGAATGTAAGTTTTGTTTACTAACATTAGAATTTATAAACTCTTACACAACATTATTACAAATAAATAATTACATTGAAGAACAATTCCATTAATTTCCTGAAATAAGGCTGCAAAACTGAGTGCACAAAAGCTAGGGAATATTAGAATTAACATAGTCTCTAGTTTTGTTCCTATATTTTTCCTAGAGCTGTTTTCCACTAAGTAAACTGAAAATAAAAATTGTATTGTGCGGAGAAACTAACAAGAAGCAGTTAGTAGGACTATAAACTTTGCCTCCACCGTGCAGACCCACATGGCCAGGGCTGTCATTCAGCCTTGAAAGAGCATTCTCTAGAGTATGCTGTAGCCTATCTCAGGCCTGAGCCTTCAGACTAGTCCCTGATACAGGATTGCCTCTTTCTGATGAGCAGCTGCTCATTTTAGGCTCACTCTTTGCAGTGAATAATTAAATCTCTGTTATTCCTTTGTCCATTTATTAGTTTTTTAGCTCAAAATGCCTTAACTTCTCCTTTCCTTCAGATTCCATATCCAGGGCCTCAAACTCTCTCTTTAAATACGTCATCCTCCTTTCTTCTTCACACACCCCCTGTTTCTAGTCACTTTGTTCAATTGGCCTCATTGCTTCTTCTAACTCTCTTTCTTACCTTGGACTTTAAGTGCTAATCCTTCATACAGCTTTAATTCAGAATCAGCCTCTACTGTTTCTTTCTGTCCATCAGCTCCTTGACTTATCTAAGTATTGTTTTTTCCCAGTTCTTGTCTCAAATTCCTTGCTTGCATGTATCTGTTTCCACTGCCAATTTATGGGATCTTTGGAGAGGAGAGAAAAATCTTCTTCCCACTCTCAAACCATTCAATTCACTGACTTCCCTTCTTCCTGAATGACAGGGATGTGAAAATCCAAGACTATCTTTCCCACCTAATCAGTTCCATTTTCTTATTTCCTTCAAGCCCCTTTCTTCTGTAGCAGTCTTTCTGAGTGTTCCTCAATTCTTCGACTTACTATAGGATTCATCTTACCTATCTGTAGCTATGTTAAATTTAGGAGCCTGTTGATCCTGTGCCTTTAGTGGCCTACTGATCTCCATCCACTATAAGTTTTTCAGAGAGTTAATTACCCTACCCTGTTCCTGAAATCCTCAGGGTGAAATATGCTTTAGTACTGTTCCTCTCTCTCTTCATTAAGCTAAGGAACTTTTAAAAAAAATTTAGACCAGATATTTAGCTTTCAAATTATTAGTGGTAAGATGAGATAATTTCTGAATTTTTCTGCACCCCAATTATCTCTTACAATTCTTCTCTCTTACAATTCTACTCCCTATGCAGCATTTAAAGGAAATCTCTAATTGTGATTTAAAACTCCCCAGGTATTATTCCTTTCTTAACAAAGGAAATATATTTTCCCCTTATATTGTCTTTAGAAACACAGGAAAATTTTGGCTGAAATCTTCCAAAACATTCAGCCCAATGTTTCATTTAACATGCAAAAACATCAGTCTGAATGTTTTAGGTTTGTTAACCAAAGTTCCATGTGGCCAAAATTAAAATCTTATTTTTAGTAGATAACCTTGATAATACCATGGTTTTGCTAGCGGGGAACAAGTCAGACTGCAGAAGATAGCAATGGACCTGGAGAAATCTCATTTCCCTACCCAGTGTTCAGCAGCCATGAAAATCTGAGCCTTTTGTAACATTCATTTGTTAATGTTAAAAGGAAGAATTAATTACTGGCTAAAAGCTCTGTTATACACTTTTTAAAAGGACTAATTGAAAGCACGTACAATTCAACAGAAAAGCTTGAAATTACTTTGTTACACATATTTGGAGAAAGAAAAGAGACATGTACCTGTTCAGCCTGGAGAGAACACTGAATTCCTTAACACAGGTTAGTAATCAGGGGAGAAATTACTTTGTATTTCTGGTAGAATATCTTCTTCTGACCAATGCCATTTAATCACATACCCATTTAGCAAGCAAAGCTGGATGTCTCCTCGAGGGTATCCGTGATGTGAGTTGCAGTTTCCTAAAATCCCAGTTTTGAACCTGCATGAGGGAAGGATCTAAGCCCACAGCCATAGACCATTGCCTGAGAAGATTGTTTTCCATTTCTCCCTCATTTCTTCTTGCACTTAGCACACTGTGTATGCCACAGAGGGTATATGCAAAATTATTTTGTCTCTGTCTACCTATGCATTTTATTTAAGGAAAGGGAAAAATTCCTGAGGAGCAGGTTCTATGCTATTATTTGTGTGAACTTTGCTGTCCTCACTCCATTGAGGGAAGTTTATTTCTCAATTTGGCTTTTCACTGCTGGCCCATATTTCAACCTAGATAAACTGATTCCCTACAAAGACAGTATGTAGAGGTAGCAAAATTTTCTGCTGACTCTTGCCCCAGATGTTCAGCTTCCAGCTGCTTACGATTGCTGAATAGGTTTTGATTCATAAACAGGCAGTATTGACAGTAATCCCTCACAAAACCATTACTTCGTATCAGACATTTGCAGCACATAAATCCTATTCTCCTAGGAAAATACATTATGTTTTCCCTTTATATACTCAGAAACACTGCATACAGTACATAATATCATTCCCTCATAAAGAAATTTAATAAAAGAGGAACACAGAGCTGTAACCTACTTCCATCAATGTGTGCAAATACCTCTCACTTGCACATCACTGGGGATATGGACAGATAGAATGAGCACTTGGAATAATGTCAAAAAAATGCACTGACTTTTCCCCTTTCTGAATGGATGGATTTCAATTTTTTTCCCCCAGTTTTCATGTAATCAACATTGTCTCTCCAGGAAATTTGCTGATTCTCACTAGGAGTTTAATATGCAATTTATTAAGCCACTTCTGTAAATTCTTCTGGTTGCTCATTTGAAACCTTAAGCCTTCTTTGTAAATCAACACATTGAGCTTCTAAATCACTGAGGCTTCTCCAAAGTCTGGAGCAGACATCTACAGAAAGAGAAATTGCACAGTGAGAGAAAGATTAGAATAGGAAAAAAAGTATCACTGATCAAATTAGCTGGTAAAATTTAGAGATGGACAATGAACCAAAGACAAATGGATGTTTTTCTGTTGCACTGATGTGTTAATTTCACACTTTTGTTAAACATTTTAAAATAAAACATAGGTTGCACAAGTTATTAAAGGAACAGGTGAATAAACAGTATATAAAATAGACAATAAACCCTTGCATTAATGTATATTAATAAAAGCATTTGGCTTGAGAAACCATAATTAATACACTAAAACAAAATACAGTTTTGCCAGTTGATAACCACTGGTTATGAGTAAGTGTTTTGTCTGTGTGAAGAATGAACAAAGGAGACACAAAACTATTAAATTGGAAATTTAAAATAAAGAAAATATATGTTCCCACCAGGTAGAAAGTTGAGTCTCATCCATTTTAACCATCTAAAAAATTTTTACCCTCCTTTGTAAGATGGCATGGGTTAATTACTGTATAAAGATTGACCCTAGACCTATGGAAATCAAAAGATAAGAATTCTATTGGCTTCAGCTAATTTTGAAAAAGTTCCACAGATAAAACTATGTTATGCTGTTTACCATACATACTTACTGAAATAAGTGCATGTGCTGCTAGAGAAGACTGATCTTCCCAGCTAATAATCTACTGTAATCCTCTCTCTTATTCATTACTTGAAGACTTCCAGAAATCTTACATAATAGACTACATATAGATGCAAACCAACATCACAATTCTTTCAGTTGTTTTAAAGAAAAAGAGAAATAGATTGTTTATGAGGTTCAGCTATATGAAGTGTTAAGCAGTAACCTTTAGTTTGACTATGCAGGTAATCTGATGCTGATTCATACACTCTTGGAGGGATTTCCTGGTACTGTTTGCATTTAAGATCAGAAGGATTTATAAAACAAAAACTCAGCAAAACACATCTGAAAACATCACCTGTCTTAATGAAGGACATTGTATTTCATTATTGGGTCTCCAAATAACGCATAGTTTAATCAGATTTTTTGAGAGATCCTGCAGCAAAGAAATCTGTGTTCACATTTTGTGAAATCTGAGTTCCCTGAAACTTTTGGGATCATAATCAAACCATTTCCTGCTGTATTATTTTTAGATTTTTTTTTTTTCTGTAGTACATGTTTTGTCTTTCCTTTCCATACTTACTATTTTATGTTACTTGCCCTCCCAGTCTGCCCAGCCAGAAAAGGGAGATCTCATCTGCTCCTGATAGTGCTTCATTTTCATTTTTGCCAGTCATCCTTCTTGTGTATTAGAAAGCATGGCCTGGCCATTTGCAGTACCTTGTGCTTATCTTGTTCTTTGGCACCCTTATCATTTAAATGTCTTTATTTTTTTTCCCTCTTTAATCATCACATTGCTCAGATGCTATAACAGTGTTATAAAAATGTTACATGTTGTTGGTTTCACTATTTTAGTATGTGTATATTTGGGTTCAAGGCAAGCTAACGTGTTATATTCTGATTAATACATTTTTAGTTTGCAAGTGTCACAGTCCTCTGCTTTCACTATACTAGTCTTCCCTGTTTGCAGTAAATAAAATTTATATTAGATAATATGGAAGATCTGAAGGAAAATCTCAAGGGAGGCATATTCTCCAAATTCTTTCAGTTTGAAGTTTAGACATCCTCTTTTTTGCATGACTGATGAAGTTAATGACTCAGCCAGATTCACTTAAAAATAGCTTCTATAACTCCACATAAAGCCTGGATCTTTATTTGTGGAGTGTTTGCCTGCCCTCTATCTAATACCTGTCCTCACATATTCTTACTCTCTTGAGAGTTTTTAAATTAACAAATGTCATACTTTTGTCTGTATAAACTCCAGAGGTCAGTCTGCAGAACACCATCTCTACTAAGGAGAGATGAAATAGCATAATCCAATCACTGCTGCATTAGAATAGTAATCAGGAGACTTGGATTGTATTCCTGACTCTATCACTAACAGTTTGTATGACTTAGAACAAATATCTCTGTTTTCTGCCCTTTCTGTTTTCTTATCTATGAAAAAAAAAAAAAAAGAAAAAAAAAAAAGAGACTGTTTTAGTAACAGCCATGAAATTAATGCATTAGAAATTATGTGTGAAAGATAAATATGGACAAACATTCTGAGGTACATTTGAATTTATTGTCTTATCCTTTCTAATCTAGTGGGAAAAAAGATTTGCAGAATGAAACAGGGAAAGGATTAGGATTCAGTATTTTAGGACAGTTTTATCACTAGTGTTGCATTTCCTGTTTTCCTATAGTTTGGAATAGAGGAAAATAACCTCCTTTGGTTGTCCTGTAATTTTTCATTTAAAACTAATTGCTAAATTATTCTATGCGGGCTTCAAATTTTGGACCAAAAATATCTTTCAGTTCTCATTTTAGCAAGAGATACAACCGAAAAATAAACATGTAAATATATACACTAGACAAAAATAGAAATGTAGTAAGTTATTAACTTATGTATTTTTTATATAAGGAGTTTACTTGACAAGAAAACCAAGGATTATGTTATAATTTTACCTAATTGTAAAAAAAAGCTTTCACTAGTTTAGTAAGTGATGCCTTATATTTCAAATTTCAGTGCTTGTGGTATGTTCAGGAATCCATAGGTAGAGTCCTCTGGCTGATATCATGCAAAAGGTTAGTCTAGATATTTTATATTGACTTGATACAGTTGTTCTTTGAGCAGTAACTAGTTTTAGGTTTATGAATTTTTCTAACAAAGTTATTCCAAAGTCTGGAGTTGTCACACCTCCCAAATAGGCTACTAAGCTTGAGGAGTAAGAAGAAAAAGGAAACTCCTAAGAACTGGAAGATGAACATTTGGGGAAAGGAGTGAAAAAGAACTGCAAGTTGAGCAGAGCAAGCCTCTGGGACAGGGAGAAGCAGTAATGAGAGGCAAAATACAAGTAGATTCTGAGAGAAATATGAGAATTGAATGTAATCCTAGCACCTCTATGAGCAAACCAGACTGATTTGTCTCTTGTGTAATCCTAATGCAGTGAGATCCTTTTGCACTCTCAAGAAATCAGAATAAAAAAGGGGCTCTGATGTATGTCCAGGAAACAAAGAGATCTTCTGAGGAAAATAAGGATGTTTCCATAGATAAATCATTGTTATAGAATCTCTTAGCAGAATGGAGCCACTTCACATCTATGTTATAGGTAGCAAAGATTTTAAGTAGTCAGAAAATGGAAGTAAAAGAGGAAGAAAAGCAAACTGGAGAGCTAAATAACGAGGTTCATACATTAAGGAATTAAAAAAGATGTAATGAGTGGCATGGAAGAGTTGCTTGTACAAGTATGCAATGATTCTCTTTAAAGAGACAGAACCCAGTGATATTTTTAAAAGACACCAAAGAATGGAGCCTACATACTCCATTCCTCTCTTGGGACCTCCACAGGAAGGGGTTATGACTGATTGAGGCAGAGGCTTTTATTGTGACTCCATGTTAACTTTTAGGTTTGATGTAATTGTCCTAGTCTAGCCTTTACTGTCTGTACTGTGCTTTGAAAATTACAAATATTAAGTACTATCTAAATTGACTAACTGTATAGTAGTTCGCTGTATTTAGATCCCAGAACATCATTAATTAAGATTAACTGAATTAATCTGAGTTGATTAGGTTGTCAGTGAAAGCAGACCTCTCAGGTAGATATTGCAAATATCAGTTCTTGGCTGCATGTGAAGAGTAGTCAAAAAATTCTGAGCTTCTACACTGGCTTACCCAATGATCTTGCACAGATCTGACACTGTATTCCAGTCTTCCATATCTCAAAACTGTTTCCTGCTTTAGTTTCAGTATTTTATTGTTCATAGAGAAATACTGTTCATTTTGACCATATTGGATAGATTTCTTATAGTGTCAGTCTTTCTGAAAACATGTCAGTCTTGGTGATTGGATGATATAAAGAAAATAAATATGTTGTTCTCTCTTAAGCTCCAGAGCCATCAGAATAAAATGAGTATTGTCATTTTGTATAAAGGACCAAAATTCATTTGACATCTCACATATGAAAACTTAATGTCATAGCATAGGAGAGCTTCAGAAAAGGCCCGTCTAATCCTTTTCAAAATAGATCAGCATTCTGAAAGCAGTGTTTACTTTTTCCTCACTTGGTGCTGGTGTATTTCTTGGAACACATTGTGGTCAATTCCTAGTCAGTCTTCATTAGAACTTCTTTCCTTTATCAGCTGAAAATATGCATTCTTTTTCCTCAAAGCCATTCAAGGATGGCTTTTGAACCACTTACAGGTCTTCTAAACTGATGGTTTTCTAAGGATAAATCAAGAATAGAATAGAACAAGCTAGACTAGACTATTTCAGTTAGAAGGGACCTACAATGTTCATCTAGACCAACTGCCTGACCAATTCAGGGCTGACCAAGTTAAAGCATGTTATTAAGGGCATTTTCCAAATGCCTCTTAGACACTGACAGGCTTGGGGGATCGACCACTTCTCTAGGAGCCTGTTTCAGTGTTTGACCACCCTGTCAGTAAAAAAAAAAAAAAAAACAAACAAAAAAAAATCCCCAAATAACTCTTCTTTCAATATAATTATTTTTGTATTTTTAATATATTTTTATACTTTATTTTTATTAATTCCATAAACAATAGCAGATTCTTTCCAATGTGTAGCTGCAGGATGCTGTTGCACATCTGCAAACACTGTCTGACAAGGATGACAGAAATAAGGTGAGAAATCTTGCTGGAAGGCTCTCATACTGCACGGTACTGCAGGGGACTGTAGTCCTGCAATAAGGAGCTGTTTGAGGTCTAACCTGTCAACCTTCCTCCCTGTTCTCAGAGTTTTTGCAGCAAATTTCTAGATAACTGAATTATTCTAGGCAAGATACTATGAAATTCCACTTGCTCATGTTCCTGTGGCTTTAATAAAACTTGCCATATGATGTGACTTTTGTATGTAATTGGACAGCTCATGGGGAAATTAGACTTTATTATTGTTAGTGCAAAATAATCTCCTCAATAAACTCTGAAAAGTACTTGAAAAGCAACCACTGAAAACTTTCTTTAGGAAAGGAAAGAGAGCTTTATCTATTTTAGGTCTTCAAAGTTCAATAAGATTCTAAATAATGCTTTCTTATGGGGGAAAAAAAAAAAAAGGAATGCCCACACACCACTTTGACTATTAAGAATACAATACAGATATTCATGTCAGGAACATTTACAGCACATTTCTGTCATTTTTTCTACCCATTTTCTGGAGAGACATGGTAGAAGAGGGAAAGTGGAACTTCGCATGATTCTGAAAAATGCAAACTGACTCTACTGCTAATTAATACATCAGTATCATCAGAGTAGGAACTTTAAAGTGAGGGGAAGGGAAGGTTCTTTTCAGAGTTTGTTGATGAATGTGATGTTTTCAGTTGGTTGTGGATTGACATCAGCGTTTGCCGTGCATCATCATAAAGTGAACATTCTGAACAAAAATGTGTTTTAATATAAAGGAAAAGCAGTGTATGTATCTTGCTTTGTCCCTACAGCAAGAATGAAAAGGGCAGGTACTTAACAACTCATATGTTCTTCTTTTGCCTATCTTGCATTTTACACGAGCTGATTACACAAGTGCTTCAGAATTTGCTATTAAAAAATAAAAGGTACGAAGCAATGCTACAAACCAGATCACTAAGAAATCATCTTACCCATCATCTTATCACTCAATTTATTAAACTGGATACCACCTTCATAAACTTCCTTTTATTGTGGATAGCTATAAAATCAGACCCATACTAATAGCTTTTTCCTTTCCTCTTGCACATATAACGGCAGGCCATAATCATGTCTGCTTACTCTCCTCTATTCCTTCAGTTTGTTCTCAGTTCCTAATTTTTCATGAAGGCCTTTTACTTACGTTTAAATGTGCCTTCACTAAAGCACTTTCTAGAAGATCATCTTCCTGATTTGTTGTATTTTTAGCAGGTCAGCTGAACTTTAGCTGTGCAAAATAAAAATTAAATTATCTCTTTTTTTTTTTTTTTTTTTTTTTTTTTTTTTTTTTTTTTTTTTTTTTTTTTTCTTTCCTTGGAGAAGGGACGTTTAACCCCAATGTAAAGGAGAAATCAGAGCTTCTGTACACTACACATCATGCCAGAAAAAGCTAGTCTTAGGAAAATATCCTTGCATATTCAGTGCCAGTATTGCTGCTGCATGCCCTTGCTTATATGTAAATCATATAAACATTTTTTCTTGAATTTATAGGACTTTGACTCTTCTTGAAAGGAAAATTATTGTCCTTATTTCAGTAAATGGTCCCTGACATGAAAAAGCAATATTCTGAAAATAAGCTTCTATGGAAAAAAATAACATTCTACACTTTTTCTAGGAAGCTGTTGGCAGAGGAATGGGAAATCAGCATTCAGTGAAGATGCTGAAATGAGAGTGGGTTTTGTGGAATGTTTGGAAGCAGGGCTCTTGATAAGAAATTTTCAACTGGGATTTGGCTCATGCACAACAGCACAGAAGATCCACATTATCTAAACTGTATTTGTGAACTATATCCAACCTTTTTCCAAGTTAGCATGAGAGGACACATCTGAGCTATAGACCAACCCTCAGGATTAAATGTCACAGAAGATGTCCAGTTGCTGAGCACTTCACTATTTATTTGTGTCTTTCTCCACAATGTTCTGCCCTTTGTTCTATATCTCTGCCATCAGAGCAGAATTCCCTTGGTGACATGCTTCATAAACAGCTTTAAAACATCCTGGAGCAGTGTTCTGCACTTTACAAAAAGTAGCACTTAATTTTTCTCTCATGTAAATATACATTGCATCCCTGAACTACCTCAATGCAACAAACTGCTGTTGGAAGATATCATTGAGGAAATGCACGTTCCTCTATGAGAATCATAAAATATAGAGGGAGTACTTTCTCTATTTCCTTTTCTATTTTCTGATACCTGTAGCCTGTGAACCTTTGGATGTTATCAAATAAAAAAGCAAAAAATACAGATGGCACAAGTGGCCCAGTTTCTCAAATGTGTGTTCTACCCATTCCACTTTGACATGAATAATTCTTCTATAGTGGAAATTTGTCAGTGAATCTGTGGTGCATCTAAATATATGCAGCCAGCCTTAACAAAACCAGTGCACTGAAGTCAATGGTCGAGGCTGTTTATCCCCATTATTAATAAATGTAGTGGCCATCTGGAAAACTCATTATATGATCTAAATTTTCACTGATGGAAAATCTCAACCTGTCTGCTCCATATTTCTTACCTCAGACAAGCATGAGATAGACTTTCATTGCTCATCACTTTAATCTTGTCTTTCAGTTGTGTTTCTCCACTTTAAGAGATCATTAGAATACTTCCAAAGGAAGAATAAACTTCTGAAGAGAGATCCACCCATAATCTGTTTTTTTAAGAGAAGTATTTTTCCACCTCATGTAAGTTGAAAAAAAAGTAAATGAGCAAAAAAGACCCATGCAAGATGTTTGCTGCTGTCTAGAGGTTGCCTGAAAAAGTGTCTCTCTGAAATGTGACTGTCAGTTTCCACAGTCTTTAAACATTTTAAATAATGACTTAATTATATAAGCTTGTGCTGAGATTTCACACAATAGGGCTATATTTTTAAATGGACTTGAGATATATTTGAAATGACACCATAGATGTAGTATATGCTTTTCCAGATTTTCTTAATTCTTGTGTAATCTGTGAGAATACTTGTTTCAAACTCTCAGTGTCGTTGGGGTTTTTTTATTTTTTTTAATTCAAGTTTTTTTATAGCAGACAACATTAAAAATTGGGAAGAAGTAATTGAAACCTGATATTTTTCACCTCTAAAAGCCAGAATGTATTCTCAAAGTGCTTTTTTCAAGATGGACTCTGACATAACAAATCAGAATTTTTAATGCTGTAGTCTGTTTATTTGTTGACGAGCAATAAAGTTCTCACAAAAATTCTTACAAAATTTCTTGTAAATTATGCTATCAGCTCTACAGACCTTGATACAGGAACTCATTCAAAGACAAGGTTTCCAGTGAGAAATATCTTTTCTGACTGTATTTTAAACTTTGGGAAGGGGAAGCTACATCCAAGAATGAAAATAACTGTCGTGTTTCTGAATTTACAGAAATTGTGTTAGACTGTGTAAGCAAAACTTTGCTGGAGATTCTAGACTAGCTGAAAAAGAGTTTAGGAGAAGACTGGAGGAATCATACTTGTTAGTATGACAAATTTTTGGTAGTGCTATGAATAACTCGGTAGTTATTTCATATTAATGTGTGATGGAAGTCTCACTAACTTCAGTATGCTGCATACACTGTCCCTCTGACAAAAAGGGGATTAAAGGGATAAAAACCTAGGGCAAGGTTTCACACACAAGTTCATTGAGCTTTAATTAGTTTCCTGATTCAAATCTTTTGAGGTACGTCTCACAGACATGCCACCTTATCCAGCCTATGCTGCCGATGTTTAAGACATATCCATACATGTCTTAGAGAAACCACCTAGATTACCTGCTTCACTAAAACCTCAGACTTCTCAAGTTGTTGGTGCTTCTCCCCACTGTAACTGACTTGGTAAAAGGTGAAATAATGAATAATTGCCCTCTTTAAGTTTGTCAGCATTTTCACTTTCAGCTGATAACTACAAAATGTTGAAATTCTTTGAAGTACAGGAGGAAAAAAAAAGTAATCTTGAGCTAGTTGATCTTCTCCTAAAGTACCTAAGATGGCTGACTGTGCAGGAATCTCACAAAAAATATCTCATTATTCTTTGGTAATAAATTCTATTTCTTAAAAAGCTGGAGAAGAAAAATGCTTTAAGGAACACAAAATAGAACATAAGTTATGAAATCCATTTATTTCTTTTACTTCTTCAATGTTCAATACTATATACTGGACTATAGCTCAACATGACCAGCCTAAATGGATTTATATCACCAGACACTTATTCAACACATTAAATTATAACTTGGATTATAACTGACCAGAAATTAAATGTGTGAGTGTAATCCAGATGCAAAATGGAAAGTATCCCCTTAAAGCAGTGACAGACAAGACAATTTGGGAAGAGAAATAATCACTTTCAGTATTTGTGTCCTGTAGTAATATTGCACCCAGCTATCTGCAACTTCTTTTGCAGGGCCAGTGCTGTTCCTGTAGGGGTTACATATGTTGGTGTTGGTTCTAGTCAGTCATTAGACAACAGAGTCCTGAAGATTAGTCATGGCTCTTCCTGGCTTGAACAAATATATTCAATAAAGATGAAATGGATTAGATATACATTATACAACACAGCTTATTTTATGAGGAAGAAGTTTAAAATAACAGATGTTAACCAATCATTTTTTGGTGTTGAACTGATTACAAATTAAAAAATGCACAGTGCTTACTGAGTAGAGAAGCACTGTAGTACCCATGGAACATGGATTCTAGAAATGACACATTAAACTGCATAAACCCTGGACATATGTGTGCTTGGAAGCGTAAACCGAAGCTGTTCTGTTTAGGGCTTGACTGACTATGATTTTCACAATATTTAGAACCATCTCAGAGGCTATGAAATCCCTTTTCTGTTAGCTTGGCTAAAGGAATTCTGTACCCCTCTTCTGTTAAATACTTTAATTAGAATGTACTATTTACAGTTGTAAATCATTTGCAAAGTGTATCTTAATTCTATTGTGAAGTAGAAGCCAATAGCATTGGCTATTTTATTTTATTTTAGTGTGAAATATTTCTCTTCTGAACTGTCATGACAACCACAGCAACTGAGACTTTTTAATCTTTTTTTTCCTCTTTTTTTTTTTTTTTTTTAGACTCAATAATTCAAGAGGATTCTTGAGAATTGAAGGACACGCAGCTTAAAAATACTCAAATATAATTTATTGATGAGTGTATAAACCCACCCTTATATCACTGAACAAAGATGTGGATGTTTTTAATATGTTTAGGTTTAATGCATGGATTAGTATTTGCTTTGAATGAATCTATTTTGAATAGGAGCTGTTCATTATACACAGGTGATATTCTGGAAGTCAATGACTGGTTGAATTGCCTCTCATGTTAATAGTCTTACAATTAAAGCCAATGCTATTCATCCATCCAACTCTTCCCATTTTCTTTAAACACTTTCTATATCATGAATGCCGTGCCCTGCAGCACAACAAGCTCAGCTGAGAGAAAGGACTAAGACAAAAATCCCATTGTCCAAATGCTTGCTCAGAGGGTACTGCAGAAGGCTTGGGCTAGAGAACATTGGTACCAGTAAATCAGAAATAATCTGAAGACTTTGCCTAAAGCCTAATAATCACTCAATTGAAGACAAAAATTCTTGGAACTGTAATTGGCAAATAATATTTATTTCTGATCCTTTTCTGTAAGATGCAGTTGTAGAGGATAACATGATGACAAAAGATAATGACAATTCAAAACAGGGATCATTAAGTGAAAAACATTTATAATAGCTGAAAATAGAATTAATTTTCTATCACCATTGCCACTGGTGATTTCTCACTGACATTGACAGAGGTGCCAAGTGCTGGCTCTATTATTTTTTGGTATTTTAAAAAGAAACCTTATTCGTAAAGGAGTAATTTCTGCTTGCGTCTTTGTCAAGAACAATAGAATTCTTCAAGAAAACAGTGAGAAAACTGTTACAGATGTTATGAATTGTACCTCTAAGCTCATCTAAGCCTGACCAGAAAGGCCATTGATATTACTGTCAACTTTACCCCTTCTTTGATAGAATAAGTCTCACAATTCCAGGACAAATTCATTCATTTTCTCTGTTATCTCTCCCTGTCCTGTCATCACTTTTTCCTGAGTCCAAGGAGAAAGATTTTTACTGGCAGGTGAGAGCATGTTATTTAAACTCATCTCTGGTTGTCATAGCTGCTGCTCAAGGATCTTCCTACAGCAACTGTGGACCCTTACAGCTTGTCCTTAGAACCCATTGTTACACTCAGAACCACCTTTGAGCCATTCTATAACCTATAGTCATTCTATAACCTCTCAACCTTGACAGGTTTGAGAGGTGGGCCTGTGCTAAGCTCATGAAGTTCAACAAGGCTAAGTGCAAGATCCCACACCTGGATTGGGCCAGTCCCAAACATTAGTACAGACTGGGCGATAGGTGGATTGAGACCAGCTCCAAAGAGAAGGACTTGGGGGTAGTGGTGGACGAGAAGCTCAACATGAGAGAGCAATGTGTTCTCGCGGCCCAGAGGCCAATAACTGTATCCTGGGCTGCATCAAGAGAAGTATGGCCAGCAGGTAGACGGAGGGGATTGTTCCCCTCTGCTCTCATAAGGCCCCACCTGCAGTGCTGCCTCCAGTTCTGGACCTCCCAACACAAGAAAGACATGGACCTGCGAGAACAAGTCCAGAGAAGGCCACGAAGATAATCTGAGGGCTGGAGCACCTCTCCTATGAGGCTAGGCTGAGAGAGTTGGGGTTGTTCAGACTGGAAAAGAGAAGGCTTCGGGGAGATCTTATAGTGGTATTCCAGTACCTGAAGGGGACATACAAGAAAGCTGGGGAGTGACTTTTTACAAGGGCAAGTAGTGATAGAACAAGTGGTAACAGCTTTAAACTGGAAGAGGGTATGTTTAGATTAGATATTAGGAAGAGGGTGGTCTATTACTGTGAGGGTGGTCAGACACTGGAACAGGTTGCCCAAGGAAGTTGTGGATGCCCCCTCCCTGGAAGTTTTCAAGACCAGGTTGGATGAGGCTTTGAGAAACCTGGTCTAGTGGAAGGTGTCCCTGCTGCTGGCAGAGGAGTTGTAACTAGATGATCTTTAAGGTGCCTTCCATCCCAAACCATTCTATGATTCTATAATTCTATATTGTTTATTTGCATCTTACCATTTTCCTCATGTAAGTTTTCTATTACTGTCGTGACTTCTGAGTCTTGCCTTGACACTGAAGACAAGTAGGCACCTTTGTTCAACTTGTTTGGAGTTTCCTGGTAGCACTGCCAGCAGCTTGGTGTCACTTCTGAATCTTCTGCCTCTATGAGCTGGCTAGGCCATTAAAGATATTTCTGTACCACTTTATATCAGATTTTCTGAGTTTATATCAAACACAAAGTCTGCCAATCACAGGGCCCTGTACCCTGTGTAAGTTTTCTAACAATTGGGAATTTTAGCTGAAGAAACTTGAGTTCTAGAACTGGGTCTTGGAGGGAAGAACAGGAAAATGTGCCTGGTTAGAGCTTTATTCATTTCTGCTTTTTAGCTACTAAAATTTATAAGTACTCCAGACAGCAATTGAATCACCATGACCTGTACAAAGACAAGCCATTTTCTCTTTTATTTTTATATAGGTGGAAGCTGATACTATCAATTTGCCATCAACTCTTAATTTGTTCCCTATTTTGTTTGTCATTTAGTAAATGACATATTACTGGAAATAAAAGTTCAAGATGGATGTGCTACTAAAAGCATATGAAACCAGCTAAACAATGAGAAGATTAACCCCCAAAACCTAAAAGACTATAGACCTATAAATTGTATTTATGTGAACTGCTACAAAAAGTGAGTGCAAAAGAGGAAACCCATGATCACCAATACCCTCTCATATAAATGAACCCTTTTACTGAAGGTGCTATCAATGTTGGAATGTTCTCCTACAGGAATTACAATAAGATATCAGACTTATTTTTAAAAATATATATTCTTTATCTTGACAGATGGAATGTAAGAAATGAGGTACAGCACAGAAGTGATCAAAAGCTCATTTTCTATTTTACTGCTGTATTGGGTTTTTGTGGCAAGGTTTTGGTAGTGTGTGTGTGGGGAGCGGGGGATAGGGATGGCTTCGGTGAGAACCTGCCAGAAGCTTCACCCACATCCAACACAGCCA